>NC_092105.1:9781862-9981862 GCF_045679555.1 Salvelinus alpinus | reverse complement strand
ATAAATAAATGGATCTATCTCTATGAGCTCACAGATGTGGATTCACAGACTACACACCACAGCATATCCTATAACAACTGGCCAAACAAGCTCACAGAGAAACATCAAAAAGAGAACTATAGAAAAGCTGTAGAAAAAGTGACACGAACTGCAATAAATGCAAAGAGCCATTGGAGCATCATAAAAGGTCTTTATATGGCTTCTTTATGGTCCTGGTCTTCAGTCTCCTCTACTCCACTGGGTGTAGGCCTACGTGTAAACAGACCTCTGGACGGGGTCTAGACCCACTATACCAGCTGTGTTTGTGGAGGGTAGTTCACATGGAGTACAACAGATACAGACTGGGTGAGATTAGGGAGGTCGTGGCCACATTATCAAAATTGTCTTTGGGCCAAATCCTAATATTAGATGCATGTATGTCACTTGAGGTGTCATATAGCAAGTATTCCACGTGATTTAATCAAAGGTTTTAGATGTATCTCCAGTTAAGATTTGCTGAGGTTTTGCTCGAGTAAGAAACCTGAACAATCGATCCCTAGAATCCAGCATGGCGGGTATTATAAAGAGACGTAAACTACATACATGTTTTAAAACGACAGAAGATGGTCTTAAAGTATGGTAGTGGCAGTCTACATAGACAGTTCCAGAACTTTTCCAGAACTATACAATGGTCCAGCAAAGTAGACCCAGTAAAAAAGCTGGTCCTCTCATGTTAATCCTCAAAGGAGTTATTCTTCAACCTGTACTCCCTCCCTCTAAGCAACCGCAAAAACTATTAGCTCTAAGACTGTTATTTTGCCCACTTAAATTATTGATAGGCGATCATGCTTTTACCAAAATGTTACGCTACATATACAAGTATTTTGCCATTCCACGCAGGTTCATAAAAATAGTGCAATGTTTCAAAACTTGATTTGCTGAAGAAGCAAATGTTACACACACACAGAGACAGAGAGAGAGCGAGCGAGAGAGAGCGAGAGAGAGAGAGCGAGAGAATTTTTTTTTTTACAGTGCATGTTTTATTGTTTATTATCTATTTCACTTGCTTGGCAATGTATACATATGTTTCCCATGCCAATAAAGCCCTTAAATTGAATTGAAATTGAGAGAGTGAAAGGGTGTTTTCACACAGTTTAGAGCGATATGACGAATCACCATTTGCCTCATGCAGCGCGACATCTCCTCTGCATAGAGTTGATCAGGCTGTTACATTTACATTTACATTTAAGTCATTTAGCAGACGCTCTTATCCAGAGCGACTTACAAATTGGAAAGTTCATACATATTCATCCTGGTCCCCCCGTGGGGAATGAACCCACAACCCTGGCGTTGCAAGCGCCATGCTCTACCAACTGAGCCACACGGGACCACAGAAAAGCTAATTGTTAATTGTGGCCTGTGGAATGTTGTCCCACTCTTCTTCAATAGCTGTGCGAAGTAGCTGGATATTGGCGGGAACTGGAACACACTGTCATACATGTCGATCCAGAGCATCCCAAACATGCTCAATGGATGATATGTCTGATGAGTATGCAGGCCATGGAAGAACTGGGACATTTACAGCTTCCAGGAATTGTGTACAGATCCTTGTTACATGGGGCCGCATCATGTTTCACATTATGCTGAAACATGATGCGAGGGCGGCGGATGAACGGTACGACAACGGGCCTCAGGATCTCGTCACGGCATCTCTGTGCATTCAAATTGTCATCGACAAAATGCAATAGTGTTCATTGTCCTTAGCTTATGCCTGCCCATACCATAACCCCACTGCCACCATGGTGCTCTCTGTTCACAACGTTGACATCAGCAAACCGCTCGCCCACACAACGCCATACAGGCTGTGTGCCATCTTCACGGTACAGTTGAAACTGAGATTCATCTGTAAAGAGCACACTTCTCCAGCGCTCCAGTTGCCATCGAAGGTGAATATTTGCCCACTGAAGTCAGTTACAACACTTAACTGCAGTTAGGTCAAGACCCTGGTGAGGACGACAAGCACGCATATGATCTTACCTGAGACGGTTTCTGACAGTTTGTGAAGAAATATTTCCGTTGTGCAAACCCACAGATTCATCAGCTGTCTGGGTGGCTGGTCTCAGACGATGCCGCAGGTGAAGAAGCCAGATGTGGAGGTCCTGGGCTGGCGTGGTTACACGTGGTTTACGGTTGTGAGCCGGTTCAACATACTGCCAAATTCTCTAAAATGACGTTGGAGGGGGCTTATGGTAGAGAAATTAACATTAAATTCTCTGGCAACAGCTCTGGTGGACATTACTGCAGTCAGCATGTAAATTGCACTCCCCCTCAAAACTTGAAACATCTGTGGCTTTGTGTTGTGTGACAAAACTGCACATTTTAGAGTGACCTTTTATTGTCCCCAGCACAAGGTGCACCTGTGTAATGATCATGCTGTTTAATCCGCTTCTTGATATGCCACACCTGTCAGGTGGATGGTTTATCTTGGCAAAGGAGAAATACTCACTAACAGTGATGTAAGCAAATTTGTGCACAACATTTTAGAGAAATAACCTTTTTGTGCTTTCAGAACATGAAACGTGGGACCAACACTTCACATGCTGCGTTTATATTTTTGTTTAGTATAAAATTCCAAAACAAAACCGCATGTTCATGCAAGTCATTTGTTTATTGGGCAAATATGCTCACGTTAAATCCATTTATGATTATCTTGAAGTATCACTTTTGTGTCCCCATCTATTACTTCGCTTTGGTCGTCAACAACATGATGCACTCGTCGTCATAATTTGACATCTCTGAAACATGATGTGATTTGCAGCTCATACATGAGCGCATCTGATGCAGATTAGGGGAGAGCTATATCAGGGATAGGCTACTGAATATAGACTATTCACGTCGCATTTGGAGCGGCTATTGCGCTGTTTCCTCCCGCATGTTGTTGGAAGACCAAATCGAAAGTTTAAATGAAGTGATGCTTCATGATAGTCATACATTGATTTAACGTGAGCATATTTGTCCAATAAACAAATTACTTGCATGGACACGTGGTTTTGTTTTGCAATTTTTGTTCGTTTGACATTTGGCAATGTGAAACCAACCAGCCATAATGACAAAAATACAATGTAACACAGTCAAACTCGGACTACAGCTCAGAACTATGAGAACTCACCATAAGAAGCAAGAGATGACTGTAAATGTGTCCAATGTACAGGATTGAAAATTCTGTTTTTCGATATGCATCAACATGTGAGAATACTTTCATTGAATTGTTATTATTAATAGTATGATAATTGAGGTTATCCTATATAAAAGCAAAACTATCATTGCACCTTTGTTCCTAATTTCTCATGCAATATTGGACCTCTTGCAAGGTACATGGAAGGGTGGAGTAGTTGATGATGAAACAGGCTGACACGATATAAAACGGTTGATTGACAGTTTACCTTCTGAATTCTGCCATCGACGTCCAGGTAGATTACTCGGTTCACCGACGAAGCTGATCCCATCTCTCTCTTTCCTCCCCTCTAGCCTCTCTCGCCGTTGCCTAGGTCGAGGATTCGGAATGCGGGCTATAGGCTACCGCTCCGTCGGTGGTCGAGTTGGATACCCCCCCCCCGAGAGCCGTCGGTGCGTCTTTGAATGGGGAAATTAAATTAGCGTTTCAACATCATCTCTCTCTCCGTCACTTACCTAACTATCTCTCATCTCATAAACTCCCTTTCTTCTCCCCCTCCCGTCCGTCTCAGCCTCCCTCAATAATCGCACATACCCTGGAGAGCAGGAATTATAGTTTCCCACTGAGCAAAAACTGCTTCAATCAACGTTGTTTCCATGTCATTTAAACCAAAAAATGCCATGTGATGAGGTAGAATCAATGTGGAAAACTGATTGGATTAGCAAAGTCATCAATTTAAGAGAATTTCGTATTTTTTTCCACTTTTAACCTAAATCCAATGACAGGGTGAAATGTTTGAGTGATTTCACGTTGAATTCACGTTAGTTGACAACTCAACCACATGTAGGCCTAAATCAAAAGTAAACGTTGAACTGGCATGCCCAGTGCGTTTTTTCGCTCTCATCGCCATAGTTACTGGGTCTCAAGGAAGCAGGCGCGGCTGGGAAAGGTTTGCCTGCAGGTCGCCCACTCAACCCCCAGAACGCAGTCGATCTGTCTGTCCGCTGCGTTCATCCAACTTTTAAAAACACAGGCTAAATTCTACCCAGAGTATGGCTATTAAAATCGTCTATCTATATAAACTGTAGGATATGAGCTAACGAGAGATAACCAAAGTCAAGAGCAAGCACCGTGAAAAGGTAAGTTTCAAATTGAATTTAGTTTCTTGCGTGGGCGCCCGCCTGTGAGCTTCACTCGGTAACATATCCAGTTTTGCAGACTCGAGTCAGCTCAGTTTTGTGATGCATGTCAGATGAGTCATCGACGATCAAAACAATATACTAATTATACCTTCAATAAACACTAATTGAATTTAGCCATATAATCCTGAATAATTACCTTCTGGTTTATTTAGGCACAACATGAGCAGCTAACCACCAGTTATAATGACTGATTTGTTAAGGACTGTTAATGTTTATTACAGGACCGTTTCAGAAAATAATAAATCATGTGATTTGTCCTGCAGTACGAAAGAGAATGTGTCAGTTCAGTGGAGGACTAGTTGTCGAAAGTGTAGTTTTTTGTTTTTATCTGCCACCTCCAGCTGAGACAGCTAGACTTCAGACCACTCTTCACCCTGACTGGAACACATTTAGCCTGGTTGACAAAACAACTCAACATTATGCTTTGAAACCAAGATTGAGATATTTTGCTTTGGGTATAGAGGCTTCCAGAGAATTTGGTAACGCAGACATGCCATCTTTTTATTTTATTTATATACCAAGAGGTCATTACAATTCTACAATTGTCACCAAGACCATGTAGCTATAGTAATCAAGTAAGGCTCACATATACGTAACTGAACAAAGCAACTGCCCGACAAAACAACAAAAGGCACACAGTATTTCAAGTACTACCACTGAAGCACTTAGATGAACGTTTTATCTTCCACCAAGATGTGCTCCATCTCCACATAAATAAAATGGACATGATGTTGGATGGGGTCTATTCCATTTCAATTCTGTTTAATACAGGAAGTGAATTGGAATTGACCACAGCCTCTGCATCATGTGCCATCATGAAAGTTAAGAATATAGATTTAAAAAAAAAGATGATTATCACCTACATTTCTTCACTCATTTGGCATTTTGTGCTTTTTACACTCTAAAGGACTTGAGTTAGCAGGCATTAGTCAAAAGGAACACATTCAAAATGTTCACATTCTAGAGGGAGAATAAATTAACTCACTTTATATGAGCATTTAAGGTTTGGGATGATGGCATTTGATATATTCTACATCTACATAAAATAACATCACTATCGTTTTCAACATTGCACTGCCTAAAGAAAGCTTATTGAGAAATGATTGATCCTCCTCATCAGTTAGAGTTGGTATATAGAATTTCATACTCAATCACAAATGTTACATTCATAGGATTGAAGTCACCAAACATAATAAACATCATTTGGTGATCATATAAAAATACAACATATCAGTACCTGCATATACTTCATTTACAGAGAAAATACACCACAGAACAGAATAATATAATGCCAACTTAAAAAAAATTATAATCATAATTTCATATAAATTATAATGCATTTCCACACAATCTTTGGTTCCATAAGGCAGACCTGACAGTAAAATATATATATATATTTTTAAGGCCCAGTGTGCTGTAGAACAAGTAAAACAAACGTTCTAGTGGTACGTGCTCAGAGGAACTTTGGATGGCTTGGTTGGTTGCTTATTATCTTGTTACCGAATCTTCAATCGGCTTGAATTCAGTTCTAAGGAGCTGCTGCTTCTTCACACTAGCTCAGTTCAGTTACTGGACGGAGGTACAGGTTAGTGGTATAAGATGCAGCGTGTGTGTCTGTGCTGATGGACAGTCTGTTCACTCCTCTGTCTGGAGTTAGTGCAAAGTGCTTAGTGCTCCTTCATCCTACAAGAGAGAAACAGAAAAACAGACAGGATCAGTGACTATGATTTATTTATTTGCATGAGGTAAAAAAAACATGAGATGCTCATTAAGGCACTTCTCACTTTCAAATGTTTATAGAACAAAAGCAAAAAAAGTATCCTTATATAAGAAACAAATAGATTTACAGAAAGAAAAAATGAAAACATGATGAACCAGGTAAAAAAATAAAGAGAAAGGAGGTTCAAGTTAAATGAATAATTATAAATGACAGATAACCTTCTGCCTAGGTAATAGCCTAGGTAATAAGGCACGAGGGGGTGTGGTATATGGCCAATATACCACGGTTAAGGGCTGTTCTTAAGCACGACGCAACGCGGAGTACCTGGATACAGCCCTTAGCCGTGGTATATTGGCCATATATCACAAACTCAGAGGTGCCTTATTGATATTATAAACTGGTTACCAACGTAATTAGGACAGTAAAAATAAATGATGTCATACCCGTGGTATATGGTCTGATATACCACAGCTGTCATCCAATCAGCTTTCAAGCTCGAACCACCCAGTTAATAATGGGATTTATACAAAGGGTGGGTCTAATCCTGAAGGATGATTGGTTAAAACTGCATTCCAGCCCAGTGTCTATTCCACAAGTTACCACCAGCTAAATCTATGATGCTGAAATGGCTATTTACTCTGTTCCATCTCACTGTGCAAGCCACTGTCTCATCAGCCCAGCCAGACAATTAATAAACTTGATCTCCACTATAAAAAGCATCTAGACATCATCTCCCATTTCTTTTAGACTAGCAATTGGTTTACAATAGTGGAGATTTGTATAAACCTTGCTTTCTCTCTGACATTGTTTCAATATTGAAATTCGATCTCCAGCTGTCCCATAGAAATGAACGTGTAGGGATCGGGAGTCGGGACAAGACAGACAGGCAGGCAGCTTTTCTCAGCCAGTCCAAATCACAAATCAGCATAATTGTTATGGATATATGGCAGAAGGTTATTGGGATGAGTCATTGTATGGAATGTCTAGTAGATATTCGTTCATTTTGTATTTGAAGGAGTTGCAATGCAGGAGGTGGTTCCAATAACTTATATAAACACACTAGATGACTAACAGCGGGCGCTGTTTCGAAGCCACCGTTCCTCCGTCTTGGCACTCCCCCACCATTGTAAAAACATCTATTACATACACCATAATGCACACTTTTAAGTTATATGATGTGAGCTAAACATAAATATAAAAAAAATGAAAAAATTCTATACATTTTTTTCTTCTTAAAAGTATAATTTTTTTGAGATTACTAGTGTTATTGTCCCCACTACAGCAACAAACAAAAAAATACTTAAATCCATGTCATTTTGTCCTTGAAACATTTAATTGAAATACTGTACAATGCCATGCATTCACATGGAAGACTGCTCCTACTGTGGAGCGCCAATATGGCCGACTGGAGGCTTCAAATGGCCAATACTAAACACCAGCAATCCAGGGCTTATATACATCATTGGATGGTCTGGGAGACTGTTCCAAAAAAAACGGATGTGATGGAAGATTGACCTAATCTTGTACGGAAAAAATGGATGTGGAGATCGCTGGCAGTTCTTGTAGAATAATGATGAACCTGAATATTGAATTTGAATAGTGTTTGGAAAGAAACAGGGAGTAGATTCATTTTGATTTGGAATACAAAAACAGACACACTTGAAGTTGGTTGACATAAATATTGAGGATTTAAAAAGGCGAGGAACTGGCACGACTGTCTGAGTGAGTTGCTATCCTCACAAAACGTTTTTGGAGAAGGAAGATGTTATTGAGGTTGTTTTTATAAGTAGTGGCCCAGACTACATTGCAATCTGAGATAAAATAATAGATTAAAGGTGTATTAGGCTACAGATAAAAACAAATATTTTCTTGGGATGAGATGTTGAACTCGTCCCATGACACCGATAGCTTTTGCAATTTTATCGGAGAGAATTTAAATACGATTTTCCCCCTCAATAAGGATACCTGGGAATTTGGTGGATTGAACGCGGCATAGTAGATCATTTGATATGGATTTCCTCGTGGAATTAGTTAAAACCTTTTCTAATAAAAAGCATGTAAGATTCTGGCAATTAAGCAGTTTTTCTACTTAGCCAGATGAACTCGTGGATAACACCTTTTGATGCATACGCTAACGTACCTGTAGCGTACCTTATAGTTTTGTGATTTTTATTTCTATTTGAAATTCAGTTTAGTTTCAGTTAGTTTTCCGACTTGATTTACCTGTTCCATTTCAGTTTGATAAAAGCATTTATTATTTAGTCTTTATATGATTTAGTTTCAGTTTTAGTGTTAGGGACAGAGAGTAGCCTTATGCCATGTATGTGTTGTAGGCCTATAGAAGGGGTACTCCAGTACTTTTTGAGATGGTTTGGTCACACACATTTCCTAGGTGGCAAAGTTCCAGATGGATATTGTCATTTATCGGCATAGTAACAAACCCCCGACCCCAAACTGTTCACACCCGTCTTGTTTGTTAATGCTAATTTAATGCAATTCAACCAATTTTCCATGTCTTGTGTGTGTTCATATGACACTAGGAGTTGAATCATGACCCGAATTCCAAAAACTAAATAAATGTAATTTAAAAAAATGCCCGTCTCACCTCGTCTTTATCCTGAAATTCTTTGTGGGTGCTGTTCAGATGAACTTTAACATTGGTTGGGTGTTTCCCCTTTTTTGTATTTAAAAAAAAAAAAACTTTATTTAACTAGGCAAGTCAGTTAAGAACAAATTCTTATTTTCAATGTTGGCCTAGGAACAGTGGGTTAACTACTTTGTTAACCCACTGCTCTACACACGCCGCCATCTTTTGTCTTTTCCTGCAATGTACTCAAAATAATCCCATACGGTGCTTTGCCTTTTGCGATCGGCCACTGCTGGTGTTGGGTTTGCTGCAGCTATGGTCCGCGACCTCCCTCAGATTTTGTCCCTGATAGCTAGTGATAGCTAGTGATAGCTAGTGATAGCTAGTGACAGTGATACACAAGCCAGGCCTATTTGAAAGATTGCCATCTACTGTCAGCATTTACCCGCCAGATTCAAAAGCTTACAAAGCTCATTAGGAAAAAAAGGTTGAAAACCCGATTTGATTTTAGAATAAAAAAATAAAAAAATACAATTAAACAATGTTTTTTTAGTTTAGTTTGTTTCACAGTGAAATATAATAGTTTCAGTATTTATTTATTTTACCTTTATTTAACTAGGCAAGTCAGTTAAGAACAAATTCTTATTTTCAATGTTGGCCTAGGAACAGTGGGTTAACTGCCTTGTTCAGGGACAGAACGACAGATTTGTACCTTGTCAGCTCGGGGATTTGAACTTGCAACCTTTCGGTTACTAGTCCAACGCTTTAACTACTAGGCTACGCTGCCGCCCCGTTTCAGTATAGTTTTAGTTTTTCAAAAGTTTTTAATTATTTTATTTCAGTTTACTAAATAGTTTCTCCAATTCTAGTTTCAGTTTTCGTTTACTATAATAACCTTGAAGCTTCCAATCATCGTACTAACGCTAAATTAGCATTGACTCGCGAAACCACCTCTAACTTCCGTCATAATACACACAGACATAAAAATGGTATCCACGAGTTCATCTGACTGACTTATCAGTTTTTCTGTGACATACAGTGGGGGTTCCGAAACTATTAACACCCTTGATAAAGATGAGCAAAAATGACTGTATAAAATAATTAAAATATTGAGCTATATTGTATGGTCAAAACATTTAGATAATTATATTATTTTATAGTAATACAGTGGGAAGAAAAAGTATGTGAACCCTTTAGAATTACCTGGATTTCTGCATAAATTGGTCATATAATTTCATCTGATCTTCATCTATGTCACAACAATAGACAAACACAGTCTGCTTAAACTAATAACACACAAACAATTATACTTTTTTCATGTCTTTATTGAACACACTGTGTAAACATTCACAGTGCAGGTTGGACAAAGTATGTGAACCCTTGGATTTAATAACAGGTTGACCCTCCATTGGCAGCAATAACCTCAAACCAACGTTTTCTGTAGTTGCGGATCTGACCTGCACAACGGTCAGGAGGAATTTTGGACCGTTCCTCTTTACAAAACTGTTTCAGTTCCACAATATTCTTGGGATGTCTGGTGTGAACCGCTCTCTTGAGGTCATGCCACAGCATCTCAATCAGGTTGAGGTCAGGACTCTGACTGGGCCACTCCAGAAGGTGTATTTTCTTCTGTTCAAACCATTCTGTTGTTGATTTACTTCTGTCTACTGGGTTGTTGTCCTGTTGCATCACCTAACTTCTGTTGAGCTTCAATTGGAGGACAGATAGCCTTACATTCTCCTGCAAAATGTCTTGATAAACTTGGGAAATCATTTTTCTGTCGATGAACGCAAGCTGTCCAGGCCCAGAGGCAGCAAAGCAGCCCCAAACCATTATGCTCCCTCCACCACACTTTACAGTTGGGATGAGGTTTTGATGTTGGTGTGCTGTGCCTTTTTTCCTCCACATAGTGTTGTGTGTTCCTTCCAAACAACAACACAACTTTAGTTTCATCTGTCCACAGAATATTTTGCCAGTAGCGCTGTGGAACGTCCAGGTGCTTTTTTGCAAACGTGAGACGTGCAGTAATGTTTTATTTGGACAGCAGTGGCTTCTTCCATGGTGTTCTCCCATGAACACCATTCTTGTTTAGTGTTTTACGTATTGTAGACTCGTCAACAGAGATGTTAGCATGTTCCAGAGATTTCTGTAAGTCTTTAGTTGACACTCTAGGATTCTTCTTAACCTCATTGAGCATTCTGCACTGTGCTGTTGCAGTCATCTTTGCAGGACTGCCACTCATAGGGAGAGTAGCAACAGTGCTGAACTTTCTCTATTTATAGACACTTTGTCTTACCATGGACTGATGAACACCAAGGCTTTTAGAGATACTTTTGTAACCCTTTCCAGCTTTATTCAATTCAACAAATCTTAATCGTAGGTCTTCTTATATCTCTTTTGTTCGAGGCATGGTTCACATCAGGCAATGCTTTTTGTGAATAGCAAACTCAAATTTTGTAAATGTTTTTTTATAGGGCAAGGCAGCTCTAATCAACATCTCCAATCTCATCTCATTGATTGGACTCCAGGTTAGTTGACTCCTGACTCCAATTAGCTTTTGGAGAAGTCATTAGCCTAGGGGTTCACATACTTTTCCCAACCTACACTGTGAATGTTTAAATGATGTATTCAATATAGACAAGAAAAATACAATAATTTGTGTGTTATTAGTTTAAGCACACTGTGTTTGTCTATTGTTGTGACTTAGTCAAATTTTAAGAAACATTTATGCAGAAATCCAGGTAATTCCGAAGGGTTCACATACTTGCCACTGTACAATTGCTCAAAGAAAGATTTTGTTTAACAAGTAATACATTTGTCTTCTCTCAAAAAGTTACACGTCAAAATTGACACCTCTAAAGAGTTATAAATAAAGTAGTCAAAAGTGTAGTATTTGGTCCGGTATTCCTATCATCATCACTACATCAAGCTTGTGACTACAAACTTGTTGGATGCATTTGCAATTAGTTTTAGTTGCGTTTCAGATAATTTTGTGCCCAATAGAAATTAAATGGCAAATAATGTAGTGTGTCATTTTGGAGTTAACTTTTATTATAAATAACAATATAATACATTTCTTAACACTTCTACTATAACGTGGATGCTACCATGATTACAGATAATCCTGAATGAATCGTGAATAATGATGATTGAGGAAGTTGTACAGAGGGTCAAAGATCATACCCCCAAGACATGGTAACATCTCACTTTGACCAATAACAGAGGAGGTTAGCATGTCTTGGTGGTATGATCGTAGAACATCAACATAGAACATGATCAGTGGCCTCAATCATGATTATCAAGCCTGGATACCACCCTAGTACAATAAGTAGAATACACACCAAACAGAGAGAAGTCACTTACTCTACTGTTGTGCTGCCAGACCGAGGTTTAACAACGTTAGAAGAGGTCAGCTCTTTAGTCACCAGCCGCAGCAACAGCTACAGAAAAAGCACATCCACACACGTTAAAACCTCATTCCATGAAATCCACACACATTAAAACCTTATTCTATGAAATCCACACACGTTAAAACCTCATTCCATGAAATCCACACACGTTAAAACCTTATTCTATGAAATCCACACACGTTAAAACCTTATTCTATGAAATCCACACACGTTAAAACCTTATTCTATGAAATCCACACACTTTAAAACCTCATTCCATGAAATCCACACACATTAAAACCTCATTCCATGAAATCCACACACGTTAAAACCTTATTCTATGAAATCCACACACGTTAAAACCTTATTCTATGAAATCCACACACGTTAAAACCTTATTCTATGAAATCCACACACTTTAAAACCTCATTCCATGAAATCCACACACGTTAAAACCTCATTCCATGAAATCCACACACGTTAAAACCTCATTCTATGAAATCCACACACGTTAAAACCTCATTCCATGAAATCCACACACGTTAAAACCTTATTCTATGAAATCCACACACGTTAAAACCTCATTCCATGAAATCCACACACATTAAAACCTCATTCCATGAAATCCACACACGTTAAAACCTCATTCTATGAAATCCACACACGTTAAAACCTCATTCTATGAAATCCACACACACATTAATGCACATTTCAGGTCAAATATTTAGAAGATTTGCCTCCGCACACACCAACAGTGCTAGGAAGTCAGCTGCCATCAGCATGTAGAAGACCTGGTTCCATCCCCGTGACGACAACACTCCTGCCAGGAGGGGGCCAATCGCTGCACCTGAGAAGAAAACATATCAATCCCAGGACAGTTAGTAAGTCACAGAGATAGTCCTATGCTGAATTGGAAAGCAACCCGTGGCCATTAGCTACCGCCTTGTGGAGCTAATTTATCATGTAGGATCTACTGGTAGGGCTGGAGGTGACCCGGAGAGGAGGCTGAGAGACTAACCTACTGATCCTGTGCCGTCGATGATGGCTGTGACAGTAGAAAGGGCTCTGGAGTTGCCCTTCAGGCTCTTGTGTGTTCCCTGGAGTCAGAAAGGTCAAAACAGAGAGAGACAGGATTTGAGGTCAGAGAGAGGCCCACACACAGGAAATACTGAAATAGTATGGCCGTTCAAAACAGGTTAGGAAGATAAAACCAGGGAGGATTATAAACAGTGTAATAGGATAGCGAGACAGACTCGCAACACACACACACACACACACACACACTCACCAGATCAGCAGACACTGCTGTTGTAATAAGGGCATATGGTCCATTCACTAGCCCTCCACACACCAGCAGCATACCTAGGAGGTACACGGCACATCAAAACACCATTCACTTGATCGTCGGTTGAATGTCAAAACCAACCAAGCTTGTGACATAACACTGTTCACCTGTAAGTCATTGACAGTCAAAATAGCACAGCCAATATCTGTATAAGTCAATGGGCTCAGGAGTGGGATTCAGTCAATCCCTCAACACAAATTGGAGAATTTATCCCTACCGATGGTGGGTCCCAGTCCGAACTCACTGATCAGAGAAAATCCATAAAGCTGAAACAAAGAACAAAAAACAACAGCTATCAAATAGACTGAGCGGACAAAACATTAAGAACACCTGTGTCCACTGAGCGGACAAAACATTAAGAACACCTGTGTCCACTGAGCGGACAAAACATTAAGAACACCTGTGTCCACTGAGCGGACAAAACATTAAGAACACCTGTGTCCACTGAGCGGACAAAACATTAAGAACACCCGTGTACACTGAGCGGACAAAACATTAAGAACACCTGTGTACACTGAGTGAACAAAACATTAGGAACAAATGCTCTTTCCATGACATAGACTGACCAGGTGAATCCAGGTGAAAGCTATGATCTCTTATTGATGTCACTTGTTAAATCCACTTCAAAATCAGTGTAGAAGAAGGGGAAGTTAAAAACAGGTTAAATAATGATTTATAAGCTTTGAGACAATTGAAACATACTGGACAAAAATATAGACGCAGCATGCAACAATTTTTACGATGTTACAGTTCATATAAGGAAATCAGTCAATTGAAATAAAATCATTAGGCCCTAGTCTATGGATTTCACATGGCTGGAAATACAGACATACATCTGTTGGTCAGAGATACCTAAAAGTAGGGGCATGGATCAGAAAACCAGTCAGTATCTGGTGTGACCACCATTTGCCTCATGCAGCACGACATCTCCTTCGCATAGAGTTGATCAGGCTGTTAATTGTGGCCTGTGGAATGTTGTCCCACTCTTCTTCAATGGCTGTGCAAAGTTGCTGGATATTGGCGGGAACTGGAACACACGTCGATCCAGAGCATCCCAAACATGCTCCATGGATGATATGTCTGGTGAGTATGCAGGCCATGGAAAAACTGTGACATTTTCAGCTTCCAAGAATTGTGTACTGATCCTTGCAACATGGGGCCATGCATTGTCATGCTGAAACATGAGGTGATGGCGGTGGATGAATGGCACGACAATGGGCCTCAGGATCTCGTCCAGGCATCCCTGTGCATTCAAATTGCCAATGATAAAATGCAATAGTGTTCGTTGTCCGTAGCTTATGCCTGCCCATACCATAACCCCACTGCCACCATGGGCCTCTCTGTTCACAACGTTGACATCAGCAAACCGCTTGCCCACACAACGCCATACAGGCTGTGTGCCATCTTCCCGGTACAGTTGAAACTGAGATTAATCTGTGATGAGCACACTTCTCCAGTGTACCAGTGGCCATTTGCCCACTGAAAACAGTTACAACGCTAAACTGTAGTCAGATCAAGACCCTGGTGAGGATGACGAGCACTCAGATGAGCTTCCCTGAGACGGTTTCTGACAGTTTGTACAGAAATTCTTCAGTTGTGCAAACCCACCATTTCATCAGCTGTCCGGGTGGCTTGTCTCAGACGATGCCGCAGGTGAAGAAGCGGGATGTGGAGGTCCTGGGCTGGCGTGGTTACACGTGGTCTGCTGTTGTGAGGCCGGTTGGACGTACTGCCAAATTCTCTAAAACAAATTTGGAGGTGGCTTATGGTAGAGAAATTAACATTAAATTATCTGGCAACAGCTCTGGTGGACATTCCTGCAGTCAGCGTGCCAATTGCACAATGTGTTGTGTGACAAAACTACACATTTTAGAGGGGCCCTTTGTCCCCAGCACAAGGTGCACCTGTGTAATGATCATGGTGTTTGATCAGCTTCTTGATATGCCACACCTGTCAGGTGGATGGATTATCTTGGCAAAGGAGAAAATGCTCACAAACAGGGATGTAAACAAATTCGTGCACAAAATTTGAGAGAAATAAGGTTTCTGTGAGTATGGAACATTTCTGTTATATTTTATTTCAGCTCATGAAACATGGGACCAACACTTTACTTTTATATTTTTGTTCAGTAGATAGATTTTGTAGGTGTGCCATTCAGAGGGTGAACGGGAAAGAAAATATTTAAGTGCCTTTGAACGGGGTATGGTAGTAGGTGCCAGGCGCACCGGTTTGTGTCAAGAACTGCAACGCTGCTGGGTTTTTCACGCTCAACAGCTTCCTGTGTGTATCAAGAATAGTCCACCACCCAAAGGACATCCAGCCAACTTGACACAACTGTGGGAAACATTGGAGTCAACATGTGCCAGCATCGCTGTGGAACACTTTCGACACCTGGCAGAGTCCATGCCCCGACCAATCAAATCACATTTTATTTGTCACATACACATGTTTAGCAGCCAACTTGATTAGCAGCCAATTGAAGCTGTTCCGAGGGCAAAACTGGAGGGTGCAAATTAATATTAGGAAGGTGTTCTTAATGTTTTGTACACTCAGTGTACATGTCCTGTAAGGTTCATGATGCATGCTCATATTTGTATTCATTGAGATGATCAACTGTGATTCCTGTCCTGTACAACAGGGGGAGGCAGAGAGAGAGGCAGAGACAGACCGAGAGCAAGACCGAGAGAGACTGACTCACAGTAGGAGCAGCCAGCAGCAGCATCACTGCACAGGTAGTGGCCCTCTTTCCCAGCTTATCAGATATGACCCCAGCCAGGATTCCCCCTATACAGACCGACAGAGACTATGTGATGAGCACAACAATCAAGAAAATAGGAGTGGTTTGAGGGTAGTTCTATTCCAATGATGCAGGAATGATGTCTATTAGTTTCCAACGATAATCTCGACAAATAAAAAAAATCTCTGACACAAAACACACACAAAGGTGCAGAAACATCCAGATCATAAGAAAGTTATATGGTTCGTTTAGACATCATGAAGCTACATGAAAAGAACAGATACAAAAACAACCACTGAAAAAACAAAAAAAGGGAACATACCCACAATTCCTCCCACGTCAAACAGAGTGGAGAGCTCTCCGGCCGTCTTGGCATCTAGGTGAGCTGAGACAGACAGACAGACAGACAGAAAGCACATTATCTCAACACACCCTCTGGCAAACAAAACAAGTGACATACTAATAACACTACCTGGCAGAGCATAGAATACTACCTGGCAGAGCATAGGGATACTACCTGGCAGAGCATAGGAATACTACCTGGCAGAGCATAGGAATACTACCTGGCAGAGCATAGGAATACTACCTGGCAGAGCATAGGAATACTACCTGGCAGAGCATAGGAATACTACCTGGCAGAGCATAGGAATACTACCTGGCAGAGCATAGGAATACTACCTGGCAGAGCATAGAATACTACCTGGCAGAGCATAGGAATACTACCTGGCAGAGCATAGAATACTACCTGGCAGAGCATATAATACTACCTGGCAGAGCATAGAATACTACCTGGCAGAGCATAGAATACTACCTGGCAGAGCATAGGAATACTACCTGGCAGAGCATAGGAATACTACCTGGCAGAGCATAGAATACTACCTGGCAGAGCATAGAATACTACCTGGCAGAGCATAGGAATACTACCTGTCAGAGCATAGAATACTACCTGTCAGAGCATAGAATACTACCTGTCAGAGCATAGGAACACTACCTGGCAGAGCATAGAATACTACCTGGCAGAGCATAGGAATACTACCTGGCAGAGCATAGGAATACTACCTGGCAGAGCATAGAATACTACCTGGCAGAGCATAGGAATACTACCTGGCAGAGCATAGAATACTACCTGGCAGAGCATAGAATACTACCTGGCAGAGCATAGAATACTACCTGTCAGAGCATAGAATACTACCTGGCAGAGCATAGGAATACTACCTGGCAGAGCATAGGAATACTACCTGTCAGAGCATAGAATACTACCTGGCAGAGCATAGGAACACTACCTGTCAGAGCATAGGAACACTACCTGTCAGAGCATAGGAACACTACCTGGCAGAGCATAGGAACACTACCTGGCAGAGCATAGGAACACTACCTGTCAGAGCATAGGAACACTACCTGGCAGAGCATAGAACACTACCTGGCAGAGCATAGGAACACTACCTGTCAGAGCATAGGAACACTACCTGGCAGAGCATAGAATACTACCTGGCAGAGCATAGGAACACTACCTGGCAGAGCATAGGAACACTACCTGGCAGAGCATAGGAACACTACCTGTCAGAGCATAGGAACACTACCTGGCAGAGCATAGGAACACTACCTGTCAGAGCATAGGAATACTACCTGGCAGAGCATAGGAACACTACCTGTCAGAGCATAGGAATACTACCTGGCAGAGCATAGGAACACTACCTGGCAGAGCATAGGAATACTACCTGTCAGAGCATAGGAACACTACCTGGCAGAGCATAGGAATACTACCTGGCAGAGCATAGGAATACTACCTGGCAGAGCATAGGAATACTACCTGGCAGAGCATAGGAATACTACCTGGCAGAGCATAGGAATACTACCTGGCAGAGCATAGAATACTACCTGGCAGAGCATAGGAATACTACCTGGCAGAGCATAGAATACTACCTGGCAGAGCATAGGAATACTACCTGGCAGAGCATAGAATACTACCTGGCAGAGCATATAATACTACCTGGCAGAGCATAGAATACTACCTGGCAGAGCATAGAATACTACCTGGCAGAGCATAGGAATACTACCTGGCAGAGCATAGGAATACTACCTGGCAGAGCATAGAATACTACCTGGCAGAGCATAGAATACTACCTGGCAGAGCATAGGAATACTACCTGTCAGAGCATAGAATACTACCTGTCAGAGCATAGAATACTACCTGTCAGAGCATAGGAACACTACCTGGCAGAGCATAGAATACTACCTGGCAGAGCATAGGAATACTACCTGGCAGAGCATAGGAATACTACCTGGCAGAGCATAGAATACTACCTGGCAGAGCATAGGAATACTACCTGGCAGAGCATAGAATACTACCTGGCAGAGCATAGAATACTACCTGGCAGAGCATAGAATACTACCTGTCAGAGCATAGAATACTACCTGGCAGAGCATAGGAATACTACCTGGCAGAGCATAGGAATACTACCTGTCAGAGCATAGAATACTACCTGGCAGAGCATAGGAACACTACCTGTCAGAGCATAGGAACACTACCTGTCAGAGCATAGGAACACTACCTGGCAGAGCATAGGAACACTACCTGGCAGAGCATAGGAACACTACCTGTCAGAGCATAGGAACACTACCTGGCAGAGCATAGAACACTACCTGGCAGAGCATAGGAACACTACCTGTCAGAGCATAGGAACACTACCTGGCAGAGCATAGAATACTACCTGGCAGAGCATAGGAACACTACCTGGCAGAGCATAGGAACACTACCTGGCAGAGCATAGGAACACTACCTGGCAGAGCATAGGAACACTACCTGTCAGAGCATAGGAACACTACCTGGCAGAGCATAGGAACACTACCTGTCAGAGCATAGGAATACTACCTGGCAGAGCATAGGAACACTACCTGTCAGAGCATAGGAATACTACCTGGCAGAGCATAGGAACACTACCTGGCAGAGCATAGGAATACTACCTGTCAGAGCATAGGAACACTACCTGGCAGAGCATAGAATACTACCTGGCAGAGCATAGGAACACTACCTGTCAGAGCATAGGAATACTACCTGTCAGAGCATAGGAACACTACCTGGCAGAGCATAGGAATACTACCTGTCAGAGCATAGGAACACTACCTGTCAGAGCATAGGAATACTACCTGTCAGAGCATAGGAATACTACCTGTCAGAGCATAGGAATACTACCTGGCAGAGCATAGGAACACTACCTGGCAGAGCATAGGAATACTACCTGTCAGAGCTGACCACAGAACATCAAGATCTAATGTCAAATAGTCTTCAGACAAAGATTGAATGCCCTGACACATCTAGTATATCTTGCATCTCTTACCACAATGCCAAAACAGAGTTTCTATAAAGATGTATAGAGTGTAGTGTAATGTACATACCAGTGATGTGAAGTACTTAAGTAGTACTTTTAAAGTATTTTTACTTAAGTCGTTTTTTGGGGTATCTGTACTTTACTATTTATATATTTTTGACAACTTTTACTTTTACTCCACTACATTCCTAAAGACAGTAATGTACTTTTTACTCCATACATTTTCCCTGATACACCTAAAAGTACTCCACATTTAGAATGCTCAACCAGGACAGAATTATGGCACCGATCAATATAACACTTTG
Organism: Salvelinus alpinus; assembly: GCF_045679555.1. Classification (NCBI taxonomy): domain Eukaryota; kingdom Metazoa; phylum Chordata; class Actinopteri; order Salmoniformes; family Salmonidae; genus Salvelinus; species Salvelinus alpinus. Next base: position 9,962,094 of record NC_092105.1, on the reverse strand, counting down.
TCATCCCTACTGCCTCTGATCTGGCGGACTCACGAAACACAAATAGTGTGTTTGTAAATGACGTCTGACTGTTGGAGTGTAGCCCCTGGCTGTCCGTAATTAAAAATAATAAGAAAACCGTGCCGTCTGGTTTCCTTAATATCAGGAATTTGATGTATAGCATTTACTTTTACTTTGTACTTTTACTCAAGTATGACAATTGAGTAATTTTTCTACCACTGACCTTAAGTACATTTGAAACCAGATAGCTTTAGAGACTTTTACTCAAATAGTATTTTACTGGGTAACTTTCACTTTTACTTGAGTCATTTTTTTGTTAAGGTAGCTTTACTTTTACTCAAGTATGACAATTGATTTTTCCATCACTGGCACATACCTGCTTTGGTGATGTAGAGCGGCAACCAGAAGAGGAAGGTGTAGCTGACCAGCTTGGCAAACAGCAAACACAGAGAGAACTCGATCACTCCCTGGATGGCGAAAGAAAGAGAAGCATACTGTCAACAAATAAAAGCTATATAGTTGTCTAGAATAGAAAGGAACTTGGTTTATGTTTAAGCCAGCGTTTTCCCCGGTTGCTTATACAGTACCTATGCAATTATTTTTGATCAAAATCCAGTTCTGTAGGGAAGAGTGTCGGCAGGGTTCCGCTGCCCATTGTACTCGATTTGATCAATTAAGGTCATTGATTAGTTAGGAACTCCCCTCACCTGGTTGTGTAGGTCTTAAATTGGACTTGAATTGAAAGAAAATAACAAAAACCAGCCGATACAAGCCCTCCAGGAAATTAGTTTGACACCCTGGCTTTGGGGAACAGTGGCCTGGGCGTTGGTGTGTGTGTGTGTCACAGGAGGTTGGTGGCACCTTAAATGGGGAGGGCTCGTGGTAATGGCTGGAGTGGAATCAGTGGAATGGTATCAAATACATCAAACACATGGTTTGATGCCACTCCATTGGCTCCGTTCCAGACATTATTATGAGCCGTCCTCCCCTCAGCAGCCTTTTTGTTTAACTATCCTTGTGGGTACCAGAAGTCTTCATAAGGATAGTAAAACAAGGACAATTCTGACATGTTGGGACATTTTGCCGGTCCCTACAAGTAAAAATACTATTTTAGGCTTTAATGTTACAGTTAGGCTTAGGTTTAGTGTAGGGGTTAGGAGTGAGGTGTTAGGGGTAGGTTAGTGTAGGGGTTAGGAGTGAGGGGTTAGGAGTAAGGAGTGAGGGGTAGGTTTAGTGTTAGGAGTTAGGGTTAGTGCTAGGGTTAGGTGTAGTTTTAGGGTTAGGGGTTTAGGGTTAAGGTTAGGTTTAGGATTAGGTGTAGTTTTAGGGTTAGGGGTTTAGGGTTAAGTTTAGGGTGAAGGAAAATAGGATTTTGGATGGGAATCAATTATTTGGTCCCCACAAGGATATCAATACATAACTGTGTGTGATATGGGTGGTGTGAGGGCTCAGGTGACTGACCGGTATGCGTAGCGCTCCCATGAAGCTGATGGCCGAGGGCTCCGATTCGCTCTTCACCACCACCACCTGCTGTACAGGGAGCAGCAGCTCTGTGTCCCAGTTCTGAGAGGGAGACCAAGGGTTAATAACACAGATCTAAGATACAGACACTAACATAAAACACGGACAAACTCAGATAAAAAACAGACACACACCTGAGATTTTCCTCCTTGTTTGTACGAATGATAGAGCTGGTTATGTCCATTCACCCCTTTCCAGCTATTGGTCAGCTTTTACATGAGAAAACAAAACCAAGTACAACACCATTCACCATCATGTTACAGAGTCCATAGGAAGCTACATTCAGTTTTTTCACCATCATGTTACAGAGTCCATATGAAGCTACATTCAGTTTTTTCACCATCAAGATATAGTGTTCCAGCAGCCACCAATGTAAACATCTGTAACGCAGTTCAAAGTAGTGTGGGAGAATGAAAACATCACCTGTCAATCAAGAATAACCCTAAATAAAGCTTTTACAATGAATCCACCCACATTGTAAACAATTATTTTTGTTGTGTGACACTCAGGTATTCTACTGCTACCAGTGGGATAAAGTGGGAGACAGTTGTTATGGAAACGATGCTATTCAGGCAAATTCTGAAGACGTGGGCTACGCACAATAAAATCACTCATGGCTCACAAAACAAACAAACAAACATGTCCACAACACATTTCCAAAATGGCACTTACACTCGGCATAGGACAAAAACAAGGGGGCTTTTGTCTGTCTGAGATTCATACCTCTCAAATGTCGTCCCCATATTATGTCTATACTAAGAAGAGATGCTTTGGGAGACCCAGAGAGACATGATAAGTACTCACAGTGTTGCTGGAAGCAGGGTTCTGTACATCATGGACGCTTTTCAAATCATTTGGATCTGCAGACAAAACCAGGTCAGATTGGATGTGAATGTCAGAATGCAAAAGTTTTACCATTACAAAAATCATGCATGGAAACTTCTCTGAGGTCAACGGGAAGAAAGTCCCTTCCAATCTTCCTACAACCAGTCACAGAGCAGTACTCACGTTCGATGAGGAAGAGGAAGCAGACGACGCCCATGGCAGCGATGACGAGGCCGGGGACGATGAAGGACAGGCCCCAGTTGGAGGAGACCCAGTAACCTGCGATCAAAGAGCCCAGGATGTTGCCCACTGAGGTATGGGAGTTCCATATGCCCATGATCAGACCCCTCCTGTAGGGAACACCAGTTAAAACAGGGTTAGGATAGTATTCTGATCAGACCCCTCCTGTAGGGAACACCAGTTAAAACAGGGTTAGGATAGTATTCTGATCAGACCACTCCTGTAGGGAACACCAGTTAAAACAGGGTTAGGATAGTATTCTGATCAGATCCCTCCTGTAGGGAACACCAGTTAAAACAGGGTTAGGATAGTATTCTGATCAGACCCCTCCTGTAGGGAACACCAGTTAAAACAGGGTTAGGATAGTGTTCTGATCAGATCCCTCCTGTAGGGAACACCAGTTAAAACAGGGTTAGGATAGTGTTCTGATCAGATCCCTCCTATAGGGAACACCAGTTAAAACAGGGTTAGGATAGTATTCTGATCAGATCCCTCCTGTAGGGAACACCAGTTAAAACAGGGTTAGGATAGTATTCTGATCAGATCCCTCCTGTAGGGAACACCAGTTAAAACAGGGTTAGGATAGTATTCTGATCAGACCCCTCCTGTAGGGAACACCAGTTAAAACAGGGTTAGGATAGTGTTCTGATCAGAACCCTCCTGTAGGGAACACCAGTTAAAACAGGGTTAGGATAGTGTTCTGATCAGATCCCTCCTATAGGGAACACCAGTTAAAACAGGGTTAGGATAGTATTCTGATCAGATCCCTCCTGTAGGGAACACCAGTTAAAACAGGGTTAGGATAGTATTCTGATCAGATCCCTCCTGTAGGGAACACCAGTTAAAACAGGGTTAGGATAGTATTCTGATCAGATCCCTCCTGTAGGGAACACCAGTTAAAACAGGGTTAAGATAGTGTTCTGATCAGATCCCTCCTGTAGGGAACACCAGTTAAAACAGGGTTAGGATAGTGTTCTGATCAGACCCCTCCTGTAGGGAACACCAGTTAAAACAGGGTTAGGATAGTATTCTGATCAGATCCCTCCTGTAGGGAACACCAGTTAAAACAGGGTTAGGATAGTATTCTGATCAGATCCCTCCTGTAGGGAACACCAGTTAAAACAGGGTTAGGATAGTATTCTGATCAGATCCCTCCTGTAGGGAACACCAGTTAAAACAGGGTTAGGATAGTGTTCTGATCAGACCCCTCCTGTAGGGAACACCAGTTAAAACAGGGTTAGGATAGTGTTCTGATCAGACCCCTCCTGTAGGGAACACCAGTTAAAACAGGGTTAGGATAGTATTCTGATCAGATCCCTCCTGTAGGGAACACCAGTTAAAACAGGGTTAGGATAGTATTCTGATCAGATCCCTCCTGTAGGGAACACCAGTTAAAACAGGGTTAGGATAGTATTCTGATCAGATCCCTCCTGTAGGGAACACCAGTTAAAACAGGGTTAGGATAGTATTCTGATCAGATCCCTCCTGTAGGGAACACCAGTTAAAACAGGGTTAGGATAGTGTTCTGATCAGATCCCTCCTGTAGGGAACACCAGTTAAAACAGGGTTAGGATAGTGTTCTGATCAGACCCCTCCTGTAGGGAACACCAGTTAAAACAGGGTTAGGATAGTATTCTGATCAGATCCCTCCTGTAGGGAACACCAGTTAAAACAGGGTTAGGATAGTATTCTGATCAGATCCCTCCAGTAGGGAACACCAGTTAAAACAGGGTTAGGATAGTATTCTGATCAGATCCCTCCTGTAGGGAACACCAGTTAAAACAGGGTTAGGATAGTATTCTGATCAGAACCCTCCTGTAGGGAACACCAGTTAACATAGTTAAAATCCTATTGCAACTTCAATGTATCTGAATTATAGAGGAATCATCAGAATAACAACAACACATCTTGTGGCTTACCTTCCCTTCCCAAACCAGTTCCCGATGCACGCGACCACACTGGGCCAGCCAGTAGTCTGAACCAAGCCATTGGCCACCTGAGGATGCGGAGAAACACACAGAGGAGTATGTTATGTTAGACTTGGGAGCAACGAGAGCAGCTAGAAAAACATACAGAACAGTTGTCCTCTGATCTCTCCAACTTTTTGTGTGTGTGTGGCATTCTATATATGCGTTTGATTCACCTGGACAAATATATAGAAGCTGAGGTTGTGGATGTTGTAGATGCGGCCCAGACCAAACAGACAGGTGAAGAGGCCACTCATCAGCATGCCGAACGTCAGGTACAGACGAATAGGCAGGCGCTCGCCGATGATGCCACTGCAGGACGCACAATGATGACACAATCATAAGAATAGACACAATCTCCTCTCAGGTTCATGACTTAACATCACTAGGCCTCTTATAGAATACAAACGGTCACCAACTCAGATCTTCAGCGTTGACACTCTTGCTCAAGTTAAAATAGCAGCAAGATATTGGTGGGTTTTCCTAATCACCCGACCTGTCCAGGATCAACTCCAAGACCATTCTAGCTAATAACACAGCCAGAGATTTTCCCTGGTCAGGTTAAATGGACAGCCTAGTTGAAGCCTTACCTGAGGTACATTCCCACAGCGTAGGCACAGAGGAAGGAGTAGTCCATGGCTCCCAGAAGCTGCTTATAGTTGCTTTTATCTACAAATGGTGAAAAGTTTTTGCATAAGAATAACATCAATTCAACCAAGGGCCACTTATCTGAATACAGACCCCTTGGATTTGGCTATGGGGGATCAACAAAAATGTGTGAATAGTAACAAGTGTAGGGAAGGTAGGTAGGTGGAATAGGTGGGAGGGAATGAGAATTGGTGTTAAAGGGATTGAGAAGAAGAGGGTCGTCAGAGAAAGTGTGTCAGGCAGAGAAAGAGGGGGAGAACAAGGGTTGAGTGGGTTCTCACCAAAGGGTTTCCAGCTGCAGTCGGTCTCTGTGTGGAGGCTCGGCAGCTGCCTACTACCTGCCGTGGAGAGTTCATGGAGCGCTGAGCAGTTCTTATGCAGCTCACTCTGTGGAGCAAGTATGATCTCCATGAGAAAACATATTCATTACTCTCATAATGAAAAACAAACCCCCACCTGCTACAGCATACATGTAGCTTGTCATACATTCATCCCAATGTCAAGCAGCTTGCAGCCATGCTATGGTTCCAAAGTAAACACCGGTAGATGCGTTCTCTGGAAAATAATGAACGATGTGGAAGGTGTGGTTCACAACGCGCTAGCAGAGATGCATTATTTTCCAGAGAACGCATAGAGCCCCGAGTTGATTATCCCTTTTTATACCAAGGCTATAATTTAACACATTTACCACTAGAACTGTGTTCCTTTGCTGGTAGACGAAGTGTGTTCAACATCCACTGAGGTAGCTAGCAAGTTTACTTGATAGTGACAGTAGTTGCCTTGGTAACCTAACAAACTTGCTAGTTTAGCGAACCAAACATCAGTGCTAGCTTGCTATTATGAAAATTGAATTCAACAATGCCAATCATGTTTCACTAAAGCAGCTCAAACAGAACAGCTAAGAATGAACTATAGCTATTGAATTCTACCATGTAAATATACCGTGCCTTATTAGGGAAAGAATGCACACTCTCGAATGCCCTTCAAGTCAATCAGAAAGGAGTATTCAACAATGCCATGGTATAATTAAGCAATACAGCACCTCAGGGGTTTGTGGTATATGGCTAACATACCACGGCTACGGGCTGCTGTAACGCACAATGCATCGCGGAGTGCCTGAAAACAGCCGTGATAAATTTGCCATTTACCACAAAGCCCTGCGGTGCCTTATTACTAGTATAACCTGGTTACTAGCGTATTTTTTCCTATTCATACCAGGTGGTATACGGTCTGATATACCACAGCTTTCATCCAATTAGCATTCAAATCAAATTGTATTTGTCATATGCGCCAAATACAACAGGTGTAGGTAGACCTTAACCTTAAATGCTTACTTACAAGCCCTTAACCAACAATGTAGTTAAGAAAAAGAGTTAAGAAAATATTTACTAAAGAAATGAAGTAATAAATCAAATAAAAAGTAACGCAAGAATAAAATAACGATATAGGGGGTACCTGTACCGAGTCAATGTGCGGGGCTACAGGTTAGTCGAGGTCATTTGTACAGGCTCAAACCACCCAAAAAGGGTTAATGCCCTGCCTCTGCATTGCTTGTCATTCTGGAGCAGCTATAGTAGCAGGCTGAACCACATAGAGGTCATACTGACCAGGTTATAGTAGCAGGCTGAACCACATAGAGGTCATACTGACCAGGTTATAGTAGCAGGCTGACCAGGTTATAGTAGCAGGCTGAACCACAGAGGTCATTCTGACCAGGTTATAGTAGCAGGCTGAACCACAGAGGTCATTCTGACCAGGTTATAGTAGCAGGCTGACCAGGTTATAGTAGCAGGCTGAACCACATAGAGGTCATACTGACCAGGTTATAGTAGCAGGCTGAACCACATAGAGGTCATACTGACCAGGTTATAGTAGCAGGCTGAACCACATAGAGGTCATACTGACCAGGTTATAGTAGCAGGCTGAACCACATAGAGGTCATACTGACCAGGTTATAGTAGCAGGCTGAACCACATAGAGGTCATGCTGACCAGGTTACAATACCACCTGTGCTGATAACATGTATATATAGTGTGTGGAGACGAGTGTATAGTGAGTAAGTCTCTGTTTATGCAACATGCCAGTGCAGTACAGTGAATTCCCTATAGGATACATCAGTGTCTGTGTGTGTTACCTTGACAATGCTGATGGGTTTTCTGGACAGGTGGAAACTGGTGTACAGCAGGAAGGTGAGGCCAAAGGTGAAGGCTCTGTACCTACAGGGAGACAACACAACACAGGGGGCATCAGTAAGGGACTGGAGGCTCTGTACCTACAGGGAGACAACACAACACAGGGGGCATCAGTAAGGGACTGGAGGCTCTGTACCTACAGGGAGACAACACAACACAGGGGGCAACAGTAAGGGACTGGAGGCTCTGTACCTACAGGGGGACAACACAACACAGGGGGCAACAGTAAGGGACTGGAGGCTCTGTACCTACAGGGGGACAACACAACACAGGGGGCATCAGTAAGGGACTGGAGGCTCTGTACCTACAGGGAGACAACACAACACAGGGGGCAACAGTAAGGGACTGGAGGCTCTGTACCTACAGGGAGACAACACAACACAGGGGGCAACAGTAAGGGACTGGAGGCTCTGTACCTACAGGGAGACAACACAACACAGGGGGCATCAGTAAGGGACTGGAGGGGAGGAGGAGGAGGTAGTCAGTGGGTGGTATTCATCCACTGGTACAGGGTCAGATATACAGTGCATTTGGAAAGTATTCAGACCCCTTCCCTTTTTCAACATTTTGTTACGTTAGCCTTTTTATAAAATTCGATCAAACATCTCTGGAGAGACCTGAAAATATATGTGCAGCAACACTCCCAATCCAACCTGACAGAGCTTGAGAGGATCAGAGAAGGATGGGAGAAACTCCCCAAATACAGGTTTGCCAAGGTTGTAGCGTCATACCCAAGAAGACTCAAGGCTGCATTAGCTGCCAAAGGTGTTTCAACAAGTACAGAGTAAAGGGTCTGAATACTTAAGCAAATGTGATATTTAAGTTTATTTTTATTTATTTGCAAAAAAATATTTAAAAAAGTTATTGCTTTGTCATTATGGGGTAATGTGTGTAGGTTGATGAGGGGAAAAAAACGATTGAAATAATTTTTGAATAAGGCTGTAACGTAACAAAATGTGGAAAAAGTCAAGGGGTCTAAATACTTTCCGAATGCACTGTATACCCATTGCCCGTCAGCGTCATGAAAAGTTGTGCACGCAGGTCTTCATCAGAAAGCTCTTTGTTGACCCATCAGTGAATCGCATGCAACTTCAAATGCAGCTCATGCAGGTTAACAAACACAAAGTCAGAGGGTTATCGTCTACAACATCGCAGATGTCATCAGAGGATTGATTACCTAGATGCTAGCAAGCCAGCGAGGTAAGGTCAAATATCTCAAATAGAGCTAGATAAAACCAGAAGAATAATATACATGTTGAACACACAGTAGCTACAGTTGAAGTCAGATGTTTACATACACCTTAGCCAAATACATTTAAACTCAGTTTTTCACAATTCCTGACATTTAATCCTAGTAAAAATTCCCTGTCTTAGGATCACTTTATTTTAAGAATGTGAAATGTCAATAACAGTAGAGAGAATGATTTATTTCAGCTTTTCTTTCATCACATTCCCAGTGGGTGAGAAGTTTACATACTGTACACTCAATTAGTATTTGGTAGCATTACCTTTAAATTGTTTAACTTGGGTCAAACGTTTCGGGTAGCCTTCCACAAGCTTCCGACAATAAGTTGGGCGAATTTTGGCCCATTCCTCCTGACAAAGCTGGTGTATCGGAGTCAGGTTTGTAGGCCTCCTTCCTTTCACACGCTTTTTCAGTTCTGCCAACAAACTTTCTATAGGATTGAGGTCAGGGCTTTGTGATGGCCACTCCAATACCTTGACTTTGCTGTCCTTAAGCCATTTTGGCACAACTTTGGAAGTATGCTTGGGGTCATTGTCCATTTGGAAGACCCCCCAAGCTTTAACTTCCTGACTGATGTCTTGAAATGTTGCTGAAATATATCCACATAATTTTCTTACCTCATGATGCCATCTATTTTGTGAGGTGCACCAGTCCCTCCTGCAGCAAAGCACCCCCACAACATGATGCTGCCACCTCTGTGCTTGATGGTTGGGATGGTGTTCTTCAGCTTGCAAGCCTCCCCCTTTCCCTCCAAACACGATGATGGTCATTATGGCCAAACAGTTCTATTTTTGTTTCATCAGACCAGAGGACATTTATCCAAAAAGTACGATCTTTGTCCCCATGTGCAGTTGCAAACTGTAGTCTGGCTTTTTTATGGCGGTTTTGGAGCAGTGGCTTCTTCCTTGCTGAGTGGCCTTTCAGGTTATGTCGATATAGGACTCGTTTTACTGTGGATATAGATACTTTTGTACCCGTTTCCTCCAGCATCTTCACAAGGTCCTTTGCTGTTGTTCTGGGATTGATTTGCACTTTTCGCACCAAAGTACGTTAATCTCTAGGAGACAGAACGCGTCTCCTTACTGAGCGGTATGATGGCTGCGTGGTCCCATGGTGTTTGTACTTGCGTACTATTGTTTGTACAGATGAACGTGGTACCTTCAGGCGTTGAACCAGACTTATGGAGGTCTACAAAAAAAAATCTGATGTCTTTGCTGATTTCTTCTTTTGATTTTCCCATGATGTCAAGCAAAGAGGCACTGAGTTTGAAGGTAGGCCTTGAAATACATCCACAGGTACACCTCCAATTGACTCAAATTATGTCAATTAGATAATCAGAAGCTTCTAAAGCCATGACATCATTTTCTGGAATTTTCCAAGCTGTTTAAATGCACAGTCAACTTAGTGTATGTAAACTTCTGACCCACTGGAATTGTGATACATTGAATTATAAGTGAAATAATCTGTCTGTAAACAATTGTTGGAAAAAATACTTATGTCATGCACAAAGAAGATGTCCTAACCGACTTGCCAAAACTATAGTTGTTAACAAGAAATTTCTGGAGTGGTTGAAAAACAAGTTTTAATGACTCCAACCTAAGTGTATGTAAACGTCCGACTTCAACTGTATAACCAGTCTGGAATGCTTTCATGGTCATCACTCACTCACTGCTAAGTTTGTCAAGATCCCGACATCAACACGCATCACTGGTGAGTATAATAAACTCAGCGAGAGCCGGTGAGTATGATAAACCCAGTGAGAGCCATTGAGTATAATAAACCCAGTTAGAGCCAGTGAGCATAATTAACCCAGCGAGAGCCGGTGAGTATAATAAAAACCATGAAGTCCTGTTCTTGTACATGTCCCACTCATCATCAGTTATTTCCTGGTGGACTTGTGCAAAGGGCAAACAAGTAGAGTTCGACAGACCCTGACGTGGGTTCACCCCTGACCTAGCCAAACACAGCCACCCCGACGTGGGTCTTCCCCTGACCTAGCCAAACACAGCCACCCCGACGTGGGTCTTTCCCTGACCTAGCCAAACACAGCCACCCCGGCGTGGGTCTTCCCCTGTCCTAGCCAAACACAGCCACCCCGACGTGGGCCTTCCCCTGACCTAGCCAAACACAGCCACCCCGGCGTGGGTCTTCCCCTGTCCTAGCCAAACACAGCCACCCCGGCGTGGGTCTTCCCCTGACCTAGCCAAACACAGCCACCCAGACGTGGGTCTACCCCTGATCAAGCTAAACACAGCCACCCAGACGTGGGTCTCCCCCTGACCTAGCCAAACACAGTCACCCCGACGTGGGTCTTCCCCTGACCTAGCCAAACACAGCCACCCGACGTGGGTCTCCCCCTGACCTAGCCAAACACAGACACTTATGGAAATCTGGACTAGAGGTCGACCGATTATGATTTTTCAACGCCGATACCAATATTGGATGACAAAAAAAGAAGCATTTCAATGTCCTGGAGTGGCCTAGCCAGTCTCCAGATCTCAACCCCATAGAAAATCTTTGCAGTTGAAAGTCTGTGTTGCCCAGCAACAGCCCCAAAACATCACTGCTCTAGAGGAGATCTGCATGGAGGAATGGGCCAAAATACCAGCAACAGTGTGTGAAAACCTTGTGAAGACTTACAGAAAACGTTTGACCTCTGTCATTGCCAACAAAGGGTATATAACAAAGTATTGAGATAAACTTTTGTTATTGACCAAATACTTATTTTCCACCATAATTTGCAAATAAATTCATAAAAAATCCTACAATGTGATTTTCTGGATTTTTTTTTCTCATTTTGTCTGTCATAGTTGAAGTGTACCTATGATGAAAATTACAGGCCTCTCTCATCTTTTTAAGTGGGAGAACTTGCACAATTGGTGGCTGACTAAATACTTTTTTGCCCCACTGTACCCTGACTCTGCGTGCAATGAACGCAAGAGAAATGACACAATTTCACCTGGTTAATATTGCCTGCTAACCTGGATTTTTTTTAGCTAAATATGCAGGTTTAAAAATATATACTTGTGTATTGATTTTAAGAAAGGCATTGATGTTTATGGTTAAGTACACATTGGAGCAATGACAGTCATTGATTGATTGTTTTTTATAAGATAAGTTTAATGCTAGCTAGCAACTTACCTTAGCTCACTGCATTCGCGTAACAGGCAGGCTCCTCGTGGAGTGCAATGTAATCAGGTGTTAGAGCATTGGACTAGTTAACTGTAAGGTTGCAAGATTGGATCCCCCGAGCTGACAAGGTTAAAGATCTAGGCAGAACGTTCCTAGGCCGTCATTGAAAATAAGAATGTGTTCTTAACTGACTTGCCTAGTTAAATAAAGGTGTAAAAAAGAAAATTGTTATGAAAACTTGAAATCGGCCCTAATTAATCGGCCATTCCGATTAATCGGTCGACCTCTAGTCTGGACATCATAAAGTCACACCACCATAAACCAGCCCTAGAGACCAGTTGCTAAGGGGAGGAAAGCAGTCAGAGGGAAGAATCCCTGATTGCCTATGTACACTCACAATAGCTAGGCAGCATGTGTGTGTTTGTATCTCTGTGTGTGTGTGTGTGTGTGTGTGTGTGTGTGTGTGTGTGTGTGTGTGTGTGTGTGTGTGTGTGTGTCTAGTGGAAAGGGGGTTGTGTTCTCTCCCAAGGCAGGACAGAAATTAGACATTTAGGACACTGGCAGAGTCTTCCCTGTCAGCAGTAATTTAGTGTAAAACATGTCAGTGGCTCTGTGACAACACAGAACACCACCACTGTCCCAGCTCCACCGCTCTGAGAACACCACACAGAGACTGGCTACAGCCACACAGACTTCAGCATGCCACTCACACGGAATAACGATCAGTCGGAATGCAACGAAATGTGGTAGAGTTCAAATAAATACTTCAAAGTGTAGTACCCCTATGAAGATTCAGGTTAACAACTTGGTTTTCCACTCTTTTTCAGTTTGACCTTTGACTATAGTTCTACTGATAATAGAAGGCCTGGGGTGGGGGGGGTGTTCCTAACCACGTGACTTGACAAGGAACAATTCCTGGCCCTAATAATGAATGGGATAAGCAAATAAAATCAAATGTTATTTGTGACATGCTTCGTAAACAACAGGTGTAGACTAACAGTGAAATGCTTACTTACAGGTCCTTCCCAACAATGCAGAGAGAAAGAAAATAGAGCAATAATAGAAAAGTAATAAGACGTAATAATAAATACACAATGAGAAACGATATATACACGGGGTACCAGTACTGAGACAATGTGCATATAACTAGGATGAAAGTGACTAGGCAACAGGATAGATAATAAACAGTAGCAGCAGCGTGTGATGAGTCAAGAAAGTTAGTGTAAAAAGGGTCAATACAGATAGTCCGGGTAGCTATTTGGTTAACTATTTAACAGTTTTACGGCTTGGGGGTAGAAGCTGTTCAGTAATCATTAACCTGCCTGCAAGTATCCTGGGCCAATGTCACATAGATGGTGCGTAACTACCATTTACAGCTGTAAGCCCTACACTACATGATCTATGGGACGTCTGTTAGCACAGTGCTCTCTCTCTCTGTGGCACGGCCAATTCCCTGTCTCGCACACATCATTATATTGGACTAAATATAAAATTGATACGGGCAGCACAAACAGGCGCAAGACAAGGCACATACAGTACACCGACACTAGCACAGCCACATGTACACACAGGGTCACACACACACACACACACACACACACAAACAAACACACACACTTGAGCCCTGATATAATAAGTCATCAACCATTTACAACTAAGTCCAAGTGTGAGCAAGATCCCGCAGAGACAAATCCCCATAAACAGAGTAGCACAAACCAATAGAATGATGGGCTAGGTATTCTTCACTCACTTCTCACCCTAAAGAATGTCAAGACAAGCACACAACCCAAGTGGATAGACAGGACTTTGTGGAATTAGAAAACAAACACGCGAAGACAGAAACACGAACATCTGGTTTGATTAGAAGAGTGACATGAATAGTCGGCTTACTTGTCAGAGGAGGACAGCCTGCTTCTTGAACCAAATGCCACCAACCAAAAGCAAGTTGTCAGCCCTGATCCACTCATATTGTTCTGACGACACTGCCATCTATATTAATGAATTAATTAGCTACTTATGACAGAGTGCATTTTGATCTGAAAGACAGAGACAAAAAGACAGACAGGCAGATAGACAAGACAGACACAGGCCGGAAGGTGGACAGACGGGCAGAAGGACAGACACAGGCCAGAAGGTGGACAGACGGGGGCGGGCAGAAGGACAGACACAGGCCGGAAGGTGTACAGACGGGCAGAAGGACAGACACAGGCCAGAAGGTGGACAGACGGGCGGGCAGAAGGACAGACACAGGCCGGAAGGTGTACAGACGGACAGAAGGACAGACACAGGCCAGAAGGTGGACAGACGGGCGGGCAGAAGGACAGACACAGACAAACAAAGCTCACCACTGGTCTCTGTTGAAGGACGCCAGGAAGCGGATGCCAGGTGGCACGGGGGCCATGATTTGGCGATAACAGGCACTGGGCAGTCAACAGACGGGCAGGTCTCACAGCGATGATGATGACCAACATGCAGACCTACAGCTCCATTCTGTGAGCTTAATGCAAGGCCCAGGAGACATGGCCAAGAGGCTGCAGGAATATGCCCTCAGAAGCTGTATTCTCCTTATGGGGCAAAAGAATTAAAGAGATTTAAACACAGCAGGACATCTGAAGATGGCATCTCTCTCCGATCCATTTCTATAGTGTATGTTCTCGAACGTATACTTTGTGCATGTATCTGTCCAGGGTCCTTCCACCTCAAAAATCACAAGAAAGAGGATTGACACCAACCATCTCAGATTGTTTTTGTAGTAAGTAAACAATACAATTATCTTTTGTGAAACATTATTTTGTTGAAATATAATTTGATCTCTGAGAAACAAATTCTGTTTGACAAGTCATATGAACCTGCGGCTTGGAGTATTGCTTCTCCATATTATGTAATCTATTCCCCGTGAATCTGGTGAGGTACATTTTTTCCCTGTTCAGAGAAATTTGTCATTGAAGTCACTTGCATTATTTACCATTAAATAGTGTTAAAGTACCAGGTTTTGACCTGTTGTGTGGTCATCCTCACAATTCAAGCTAGTCCTCTACGAAAGCAATTCAGTTTCTTCTTTATTATTATTTTGTTGAAATTTAAAAAAAAAATTAAATCAGGGAATGTCAATATTACCTGTTTCTAACTACAGAAACAATTTCTGAATGATCTGAGATGGTGGGTGTGATTGGCTTGTTGAAATGACATGGAACAACTCTCCAGAAAGGCATAGTAGAATACAGTAAACTTTCCATAGCCTCTCATCTCATTGGGGTATCAGAGATATTGCTCACATTCATACAACTTCTGCTTAATGCTCTGGGGATCACATGTAGCATGAATACCAGTACCCTTCTATGCCAGAATCTTGGTCTGGGAACATGACGTTGCCAAGCACTGAACCACCAACTGTGTATATCGACAGCTTGGCTTGCTAAACTACGCATACTATTTAACTCTGTCATGAGCCTCTGTCACGACATTAGTCATTTACACTACACATATGGTCACTGTCATCATTTTGTAAGTTGAATTGATTAATTCTACATACTAAAACTTTCAATACTTTCCCATTCCCAAGTAGTAAAATGTATTAACTCACTAAGGTAAGTTGCTCTGTATAAGAGTGTCTGCTAAATGACTAAAATTTAAACATTTCAAAAAAATATTTGGCTTATACAGTACAGCGGCCTAGAGTTGGCTACAGCTGACAGCAAAACCTCATACGTGGAATCTTGGATGGCACATCAACTGGACCAGGTTTTTCATTCAGATTGTGACAGAGCCTCAAACCCAGTTACTGAAGTTGATTACTGAAGTTCATTCGACAATAGGTATCCATCGTTCTTTCTTTCATCTATTTTTCCCCATATTTGAACGTATTACCATCTAACATCCTGTAGATTAAATTGAGATTGTTATACAGAGCCCAATACTGTTATCTTACCATTTTCTTGGCTGTGTGGTAAAAACTATGAAAACACATTTGACTTCCCAGTGTGGCAGACATCAAAGAGAGAGAAAGAAGCGTGCTGTAGGACATTTGCCAGTTTGCTTGAAAGCCACATACATCAATGTTTCCAATCATTATGATCATCAGCAACATTGTAACCAAATCGATACTCCAGTCGAAAGATACAATGTATTTACATGAAGAATCTCCCTTACAATGTATCCGACAGTTCTTTGTTTAAACCATTGTGTTCAAATAACCATGGCTTGCTCGCTTCACTTTCTGCTCATCCTCGTGCCCTCGATGCTAGACAAAAACAGCGGTCTATCAGTGGAAAATCGCCAACCCTATCAATTCACAGACATGGAGGGATAAATTATCAAACTTACAGTGGCTGAAATCGCGGAAAAATTCAAAAGAACCGTCTTGTTTCTCGTCCAACTCGGGCGGTATAGCTATCACTTCCTTGTTCTTTCACCGAGCTTCGTGGAACTGTCATTCACAGTCACACTGGTCGCCCAACCTCCACTTTGGTCTACAAATGACGTCAGAACAGTACATAGAAACTGGGAGCGTTTGATGGCCATACCTAGTTATCAAAAAATGCCTTTGGTGTGGCAACAAAGTAAATCAACAAGGAAATTAAATACAATAGTTATGTGCTACCATCCAACCTTTTTTTATGCGAGTAAAGTACATATCGGATTATAGAAAACATGTAATAACACAAGGAAATCAGATACAATATGTATCTGTTACTAACCAGGTTTCCACCCAACCTTTTTATGCGAGTAAAGTAACGTTACATGTAAATGTAATGACAGGCCTGATGGAAACAGCAACATTTTCCGTAAACTTTCCAAATGTCGACAAAACAAAATATGCTAGACAAGGTGGAATATTTTTGTGTCGGTAAAGGTAATGTCGGTGGAAAGGCTTTTATGCGAAAATATTGATATAATAACCATTATATCGAATAAACTTGGAATCACGCGTTGACATGTTATGTGGTCCTCCAACTAGGACTTGTCGGAAAAGCATGCCGTTTTTAGGCTACAGATGTAAGTTCTGATAGATTTCACAGGGTGGTGAAAATGCACGATGATGAGCTTGATGCTCCTTTCCAATAAATATCGAGGGTTTTATTCTGGTGACATGATAATCGATGCTTGGCTGCCGTTTGACAAATAAAAACAATCTCGCGCTTTTGTCCATAATTTCTTTTTGCTTTCTGTCCATAACAGTTCTGCTTTCAAGACAACTGGGAATTCGGAGAAATACGATGTCAAATCATGACGTCAGTGATCTTCAGGTCGGAAAGTCGGAGCTCTAGAAAATAATCCGAGTTCCCGAGTTGAATTCTGAGTTGGATGACCGTTTAAAACGATATTTCCCAGTCGGGGCTAGTTTTTTAAAAAGAGTTTCCAGTTGTTTTAAACGCACTGAGGTCCGAAGTCGGAGATTTCCGAGTTGCCAGTTTCGAGTTCCTAGTTGCTTTGAACGCGGCATAACTAACAGCGCGCACATAGAGCATTTGGCTAGAGTACACGTGCCAGTTATAGAGTGGGCACACTCGCTATAATATAACGCAGACATTGTTGTGGGAGTTGAAAATGCGATGGAAACCCATTTTATTAACTTATATTGTTTATTCAGTACACGGGAATTTAACAGTAAAAGTTATTTGTATGGGTACTGCGTCATCAAGCAAAGTCAATTTGATAAAAACACATCTTCTGGAAAAATGCGCATATAATCTTTATCCAATTTCGATGGAAACCTAGGTACTGGATGACTAAAAATCGTGTACTTGCTCTATTTGAACAGGAATTTCTGAGATATCCTTATCACCAAATGATAAGGCTGAACAGCTTTTACATGGCACAGAATAAATTAGGATATAAATGTTAATAAATGTACACCTAACAGTTTTCATTGATGCTTGTTTATAACATTTTCCTAGGTTTATTTACGTTTTTCCATTGGTCACGTGTCTGCACTCCAGTCGGTCATTGTCATGTCAACGGTAAACAGAGGAGGAGGTGAGTTGAAGAGGCAGAAGCAGTCCGTTGGTTTACTTTGTAGTTTACAGGAGCCAAGAGAAACGACTAGCTAAACATGTCGGATGTTGGATCAGAGGATTTTGATGAGGATCAGAGTTACCTTGGGGTGAGTAAAAGTTTGCTGTAACTTGGTAGAAAACTCATAAGCCGATTTTGAGCTAGCAATGCCAATTTAACGTTAGCTAGCTAACTTTAATTAACTGCTAACGTTACTTGCGCCTACGCAACATTGACAGAAAGATGTAATTGACTGACACAGGAATATGAAGGGGACCGAAATGAAGCTGGAGAGAGACATGGGGTCGGGAGAGCTGTCCTACCCAATGGAGACACTTACCAAGGAATGTATGAAAACGGGAAAAGGTCTGGCCAGGTAACTGTCACCATAAATAATATTATTTGTTGATTCCTAATATTTGTTGTTTCCTTTGACGATTTCCTTGACTATTTCCGTGTGTGCCAGGGGACATACCGATTTAAGAATGGGGCCAGGTACATTGGAGAATATTACCAGAACTTGAAGCACGGACAGGGTATCTTCTACTACCCAGATGGATCCAAATATGAAGGTCTGTCTGTCTGTCTGTCCGTCCGTCCGTCCGCCCGTCCGTCCGTGTTTGTCATATATGCCCCTACCCTCTCTCTCTCTCTCTCTCTTTCTCTCAGGCAGCTGGGTTAATGACCAGCGCCAGGGCCATGGTCTCTACACATACCCCAACCAAGACACATATGAAGGAGAGTGGTTACACCATCAAAGGTAGTTACTAGAGTTGGGCGCTATCCAGATTCTCATACCTTCATACCGTTTCTTTATTTAGGCAACAGGGTAGAGCTCTGCTACCCAATCGGGTAGGACTTGTTTTTCATCAATAACTAGGGTAGGACCTGTTCTTTCATCAATAACTAGGATATGACCTGTTTTTCATCAATAACTAGGGTAGGGACTGTTTTTCCATCAATAACTAGGGTAGGACCTGTTTTTCATCAATAACTAGGGTAGGACCTGTTTTTCATCAATAACTAGGATAAGACCTGTTTTTCCATCAATAACTAGGGTAGGACCTGTTTTCCATCAATAACTAGGATAGGACCTGTTTTCCATAAATAACTAGGATAAGACCTGTTTTCCATAAATAACTAGGATAAGACCTGTTTTTCATCAATAACTAGGGTAGGGACTGTTTTTCCATCAATAACTAGGATAGGACCTGTTTTTCATCAATAACTAGAGTACGGGCAGGGCTTGGGTATCACTAAATTGATCATTAACATTTTGAAACTGAGTCACTTGTTTTTGCTCTGCTGCACAGTACAGTCATATTGAACTAAGATCATGACAAGGTGTCAGAAGTGCTTCAACCTCGTCAAATAGTCAGGAGAGATTATTTCACAGAAAATAATAATGTTCATTGAGTTTTGTTGGATTTTAGAGTGACGAAAAGTAGCTAACAGCTAACTGCTCTCACGTCTCTTCATTGAGCAGAGCAGCCCAAGCGGAGCTGTTGCTATGGATACTTACAGACTCAGAGCCGTCATGAGCAGAGCGCATGCTGTGCGCAGGGAGCGAGTGACAGACAGAGAGGAGCAGCTAATGGATTTACTAATGGAGGAAGTTATTTCTGGTTTCGGGCAGGGCCGATCCTTAAATTTGGCAGAAGCAATCGGGCCTGGGTAGAGTAATCAAATGCATAGCTGGAGCCCTAAGCTGGATATAATTTATTTGACACATCTTAGATGTACACACTGAACAAAATTATAAACGCAACATGCAACAATTTCAACGAATTTACTGAGTTACAGGAATAAGGAAATCAGTCATTTTAAATAAATTCATCAGGCCCTAATCTATGGATTTCACATGACTGGGAATACAGATATGCATCTGTTGGTCACAGATACCTTAAAAAAAAAAGGTAGGGGTGTGGATCAGAAAACCAGTCAGTATCTGGTGTGACCACCATTTGCTCCATGCAGTGTAACACCTGTTGATTGTGGCCTGTGGAATTTTGTCTCACTCTTCAATGACTGTGCGAAGTTGTTGGATATTGGTGGGAACTGGAACATGCTGTTGTACAGATTGATCCAGAGCATCCCAAACATGCTCAATGGGTGATATGTCTGGTGAGTATGCAGGCCATGGAAGAACTGGGACATTTTCAGCTTCCAGGAATTGCGTACAGATTCTGGGGCCGTGCATTGTCATGCTGAAACATGAGGTGATGCCGGTGGATGAATGGCACGACAATGGGCCTCAGGATCATAACCCCACTGTTTGATCAGCTTCTTGATATGCCACACATGTCAGGGGGATGGATTATCTTGACAAAGGAGAAATGCTCACTAACAGGGATGTAAACAAATTTGTGCAATTTTTTAAAATCGAAATAAGCTTTTTGTGTGTATGGAACATTTCTGGGATCTTTTATTTCAGCTCATGAAACATGAGACCAACACTTTGCATGTTGCGTTGATATTTTTGTTCAGTATAGTCATAATTAATATATAAGTTATAAACAATGGCGTAGCATGCATCCCGGCAGCCCCTGCAAGGCGCGGATGCCCCAATCCCCCCCAAATATATATATATATATATATATATGTTTTTTGTATGCTATTTTAATATATGATAATTAACCAATGATATCAGGCCACTATTGGCCATGATTACAGACACCTGTGTGTGTCTTTTGACACTATATAAATGAGTCATCTCGCAGTGTTTGTCATTATACCCTGATGAAGACAGCTTGTCTTGGACATAAATATTTTTGCATCTGAGCTCCTAGAGTGTGCGACTCTCCTTTATTTTTTAAAGTGTTCTACTCCGCTAGCCAGCACCTCGCCTAAATAGTTGTGCGTTTCTTTCGCCTCTAGATTATTCTGTTACCCAGTAAACGGCACCCTACCGACAAAAAGCTCTAAAACGATGACGAATTATAATTATTTTCCTGACACTGGTCAAAGACCCAAACAAGATTACTTTGAATATAGCCAAAGGGAACGTGATAAGATAATTGTATCGGAGCCCCGTTTTGACATGCCGGGGGGTAATTCTGACCTCTCGAAAGAACTGTTAAACTTATCTAAGCGCCAGACGAGAATGCATCTACATATAGTCACTCTTAGTGATTATGTGCGTCAAGGCATTATTCCACGGGGACTCAGGTGGCAAAAATAACCATTATTGGGACAACGCACAGATGATTTCTGTGAGCGCTGGTGTGCCATCTTGAACAAATTATCTATTGATTTAATGACATTATTGTTGGCCCGTTGAAAAATGATTTTATTGAAATGGATAACACAATTAAAGAGAAATGCACAGCTCCGCAAGGAGCTGTTAATGATGATGGCATATTTAATGAACTGATGAAAACTAACCAAGCGCTCCAGGACAAGTTGTCCACAGAAATATAGGAACTTAAAATCAAGAAATTAAACCAAGACAAAAAAGACAAGGCCGAGGACAAAGTCTACTTCTGGAGAAACCCTGACAAACGAGGTCCTGCTCCTCCTCTACTTGACAGACGCAGGAGGGATGCCGCTTACTTCTATCTACCCCCGTCTGACCAACGCTCTACAACCATCTGCTTCCAGTGCCAGTTTTTTATCCAACGAGAGACTGGGCCGACGGAAGGGCGGAGGTGGCCGCAGGCACGCGCACCGACGAGATGCCGCACCCGACGGGGTAAGAAGAAACGACTACCAGAGGCAGAGGAGACCGTTCACATGGTCCCAGAACCCACGGGATTGAGTGCCTTTAATTTATCAAGCAAGATATTGAGCCCTGCCCATATCTCCTTGCTTATAATAAAGGGTTATCTTTAGTGCCTACAACTCAGTGCAACGATTTTGATGTTAAGGTAGACATGTTAAAAAAAATTTTTTTTTTTGAAACATCCGTTTAAGGGAATATTTTAGCTCCCCTAATCGTGATGTTTCTACTGAACATGTAAGTTGCTCACATGCACATACTCCAACTCCTTTTAGAAGTAAGAGTTATTTTTACCTCCAGCCAATCGCAATCACTCTATCGAGACATATTGCAGACTTGTTGAAAAATATGTTAATCTCCTTAAGAACAAACAGGAGTACATATCTTTCCATATTTTACCTCAGAATGAAAAACAAGCTTTGCTTGATGTACAATCCAATACATCAGTCCTTACCCGCCCTGCTGATAAGGGTGGGTCGGTTGTACAATCCGATACGTCAGTCCTTACAGGGCGGGTCGGTTGTACTCATGGATAGGACAGTTCATGTAAATGAGTGTCATAGACAACTGTTTGACAACACCTTTTACCAGAAACTCAGAAGTGACCCCACTGCTCAATCTCATAACATGATCTTTACTGTCCTAGATGGGTGTTTAAGTTCTGGTCAGATAACCAAAAAAGAACCCGACTTTTTGGCTATTCAACACCCTAAAATTGTCACTTTTTATACTTTGCCGAATTTACACAAGAATGTTACAAAACCTCCAGGGCGCCCTATTGTAGCGGGCATTGATGCAGTAACGGCCCCTCTATCGACCTTTGTTGACTTTTTTATTAGACCACTCGCAGAACAGCTCCCCTCCTTTGTAAAGGACACCAGCAGTATGATCTCAGAACAGCTCCCCTCCTTTGTAAAGGACACCAGCAGTATGATCTCAGAACAGCTCCCCTCCTTTGTAAAGGACACCAGCAGTATGGTCTCAGAACAGCTCCCCTCCTAAAGGACACCAGCAGTATGATCTCAGAACAGCTCCCCTCCTTTGTAAAGGACACCAGCAGTATGGTCTCAGAACAGCTCCCCTCCTAAAGGACACCAGCAGTATGATCTCAGAACAGCGCCCCTCCTTTGTAAAGGACACCAGCAGTATGGTCTCAGAACAGCTCCCCTCCTAAAGGACACCAGCAGTATGGTCTCAGAACAGCTCCCCTCCTAAAGGACACCAGCAGTATGGTCTCAGAACAGCTCCCCTCCTAAAGGACACCAGCAGTATGGTCTCAGAACAGCTCCCCTCCTTTGTAAAGGACACCAGCAGTATGGTCTCAGAACAGCTCCCCTCCTAAAGGACACCAGCAGTATGGTCTCAGAACAGCTCCCCTCCTAAAGGACACCAGCAGTATGGTCTCAGAACAGCTCCCCTCCTAAAGGACACCAGCTGTATGATCTCAGAACAGCTCCCCTCCTAAAGGACACCAGCAGTATGATCTCAGAACAGCTCCCCTCCTAAAGGACACCAGCAGTATGATCTCAGAACAGCTCCCCTCCTAAAGGACACCAGCAGTATGATCTCAGAACAGCTCCCCTCCTAAAGGACACCAGCAGTATGATCTCAGAACAGCTCCCCTCCTAAAGGACACCAGCAGTATGATCTCAGAACAGCTCCCCTCCTTTGTAAAGGACACCAGCAGTATGGTCTCAGAACAGCTCCCCTCCTAAAGGACACCAGCAGTATGATCTCAGAACAGCTCCCCTCCTAAAGGACACCAGCAGTATGATCTCAGAACAGCTCCCCTCCTAAAGGACACCAGCAGTATGGTCTCAGAACAGCTCCCCTCCTTTGTAAAGGACACCAGCAGTATGGTCTCAGAACAGCTCTCCTCCTTTGTAAAGGACACCAGCAGTATGGTCTCAGAACAGCTCCCCTCCTTTGTAAAGGACACCAGCAGTATGGTCTCAGAACAGCTCTCCTCCTTTGTAAAGGACACCAGCAGTATGGTCTCAGAACAGCTCCCCTCCTTTGTAAAGGACACCAGCAGTATGGTCTCAGAACAGCTCCCCTCCTTTGTAAAGGACACCAGCAGTATGGTCTCAGAACAGTTCCCCTCCTTTGTAAAGGACACCAGCAGTATGGTCTCAGAACAGTTCCCCTCCTTTGTAAAGGACACCAGCAGTATGGTCTCAGAACAGTTCCCCTCCTTTGTAAAGGACACCAGCAGTATGGTCTCAGAACAGCTCCCCTCCTAAAGGACACCAGCAGTATGGTCTCAGAACAGCTCCCCTCCTTTGTAAAGGACACCAGCAGTATGGTCTCAGAACAGCTCCCCTCCTAAAGGACACCAGCAGTATGGTCTCAGAACAGCTCCCCTCCTAAAGGACACCAGCAGTATGGTCTCAGAACAGCTCCCCTCCTTTGTAAAGGACACCAGCAGTATGGTCTCAGAACAGTTCCCCTCCTAAAGGACACCAGCAGTATGATCTCAGAACAGCTCCCCTCCTAAAGGACACCAGCAGTATGGTCTCAGAACAGCTCCCCTCCTAAAGGACACCAGCAGTATGGTCTCAGAACAGCT
The DNA here is from genome assembly GCF_045679555.1 of Salvelinus alpinus. Taxonomy (NCBI): domain Eukaryota; kingdom Metazoa; phylum Chordata; class Actinopteri; order Salmoniformes; family Salmonidae; genus Salvelinus; species Salvelinus alpinus. Next base: position 9,938,042 of record NC_092105.1, on the reverse strand, counting down.
CCCCTCCTAAAGGACACCAGCAGTATGATCTCAGAACAGCTCCCCTCCTTTGTAAAGGACACCAGCAGTATGGTCTCAGAACAGCTCCCCTCCTAAAGGACACCAGCAGTATGGTCTCAGAACAGCTCCCCTCCTTTGTAAAGGACACCAGCAGTATGGTCTCAGAACAGCTCCCCTCCTTTGTAAAGGACACCAGCAGTATGGTCTCAGAACAGCTCCCCTCCTTTGTAAAGGACACCAGCAGTATGATCTCAGAACAGCTCCCCTCCTTTGTAAAGGACACCAGCAGTATGATCTCAGAACAGCTCCCCTCCTAAAGGACACCAGCAGTATGATCTCAGAACAGCTCCCCTCCTAAAGGACACCAGCAGTATGGTCTCAGAACAGCTCCCCTCCTTTGTAAAGGACACCAGCAGTATGATCTCAGAACAGCTCCCCTCCTTTGTAAAGGACACCAGCAGTATGGTCTCAGAACAGCTCCCCTCCTAAAGGACACCAGCAGTATGATCTCAGAACAGCGCCCCTCCTTTGTAAAGGACACCAGCAGTATGGTCTCAGAACAGCTCCCCTCCTAAAGGACACCAGCAGTATGATCTCAGAACAGCTCCCCTCCTTTGTAAAGGACACCAGCAGTATGGTCTCAGAACAGCTCCCCTCCTAAAGGACACCAGCAGTATGATCTCAGAACAGCGCCCCTCCTTTGTAAAGGACACCAGCAGTATGGTCTCAGAACAGCTCCCCTCCTTTGTAAAGGACACCAGCAGTATGGTCTCAGAACAGCTCCCCTCCTAAAGGACACCAGCAGTATGATCTCAGAACAGCGCCCCTCCTTTGTAAAGGACACCAGCAGTATGGTCTCAGAACAGCGCCCCTCCTTTGTAAAGGACACCAGCAGTATGATCTCAGAACAGCTCCCCTCCTTTGTAAAGGACACCAGCAGTATGGTCTCAGAACAGCTCCCCTCCTAAAGGACACCAGCAGTATGGTCTCAGAACAGCTCCCCTCCTAAAGGACACCAGCAGTATGGTCTCAGAACAGCTCCCCTCCTAAAGGACACCAGCAGTATGATCTCAGAACAGCTCCCCTCCTTTGTAAAGGACACCAGCAGTATGGTCTCAGAACAGCTCCCCTCCTAAAGGACACCAGCAGTATGGTCTCAGAACAGCTCCCCTCCTTTGTAAAGGACACCAGCAGTATGGTCTCAGAACAGCTCTCCTCCTTTGTAAAGGACACCAGCAGTATGGTCTCAGAACAGCTCTCCTCCTAAAGGACACCAGCAGTATGGTCTCAGAACAGCTCTCCTCCTAAAGGACACCAGCAGTATGGTCTCAGAACAGCTCTCCTCCTAAAGGACACCAGCAGTATGGTCTCAGAACAGCTCTCCTCCTAAAGGACACCAGCAGTATGGTCTCAGAACAGCTCCCCTCCTAAAGGACACCAGCAGTATGGTCTCAGAACAGCTCCCCTCCTAAAGGACACCAGCAGTATGGTCTCAGAACAGCTCCCCTCCTTAGTAAAGGACACTAGCAGTATGGTCTCAGAACAGTTCCCCTCCTTAGTAAAGGACACTAGCAGTATGATCTCTATTATTGAATCCCTTCATCCTCTCCCTGAGAATACTTTGTTAGTTACTTTTGATGTTGAGTCGTTATACACAAATATTCCACACGAGGGCGGTATTGAAGCTATGGAACATTTTCTTCTGCAACGTGACCCTAATGAACTAACTTCTAGTGCATGCATATTAACCATTGGCTGAAATAGTACTCACACACAACTACTTCATGTTTCTAAATGATTTCTTTATTCAGACGAAGGGTACTGCTATGGGATCCCCTATGGCTCCTAACTATGCTAATGTGTGTGTGGGTTACATGGAGAAACAGTCTATTTTCAATCCTCTCAAAAAGGTTTTCTTGCCTAACATCATTGTTTGGAAACGGTATATTGATGATATTTTTGTTGAATGGAGGGGTGATGCAAAACAGCTCCAGGCGTTCCATGCTTTTCTTAACTCCTGTTGTGAGCATCTGAGATTTACTATGCAATCTGATACACGTCAAATCAGTTTTCTTGATCTTCTGATCTTGTGTGAAGATAATGTTCTATACACTGATCTATACAGGAAACCTACTGATCCTAACAGTTTGTTGAGGGCTGATAGTTGTCACCCGCTTCCCTTGAAAAACAGTTTGCCCAACAGCCAATTCTGTCGAATCAAAATAATTGGTAAAAAACAATCCGATTTCGACACAAATATGGCTGAAACTCAAAGAATATTTAAGGAGAGGGGGTGTAGCAATATTGATGTTACACAGGAAACGGAAACCAGTTGTTACTTACGTTATTAATGTGCTGGTTGACAACATGCCTAGTAAAGTTTGCTTAACTATATATCTTTGTCTGTCGTGACTACAACACAAGGCATATTGAAACAGAGGGTACAAAAATTGTCAGATTAATACTGCCATTGAGAAAATTCAAAACAAAACGAGCCATGACCTTTTTCAAGGTCAGTCTCGCAAAAATAAGCATTCTTGCGTTCTAACTACCCGCTATTCAAAGTGCTCTGAACAAATTAAGGGAATCGTTCACAAATATTGGCACATTCTAAGATCCGATGATAGTATCGGTAATGTGTTATCGGACCGTCCCTTGGTCGTATTCTCGCGGGGCAGAAACCTCAGAGATCAATTGGTACACTCTGATTTACCACCCCAAGATATCCCTGCACAACGTCTATTTGCGCCCCTACTGGATGGAAACTACAAGTGTAACGGCTTATAAATATAGATCCTTCAAACACCCCCAAACAGGGAAACAATCAAAGGTGTTATCACGTGCTCCACTAAGGCAGTTATTTATCTTATAACTTGTCCTTGTGGTAAAAATTATGTGGGTAAAACAAAGCGCAAATTAAAAGTACGTTGCTCGGAGCATCGTAAAAACTCGACTTACTCAGTTGCGGCCCACAATTTATTATTAAAACGAGAGGCTGCCTGGGTCTTAAATTTAAAGATCCCCCTAAATCAGGGAGGGTTTAGGAAAAATACACTGCTCCAAAAAAATAAAGAGAACACTAAAATAACACATCCTAGATCTGAATGAATGAAATATTCTTATTAAATACTTTTTTCTTTACATAGTTGAATGTGCTGACAACAAAATCACACACAAATTATCAATGGAAATCAAATTTATCAACCCATGGAGGTCTGGATTTGGAGTCACACTAAAAATTTAAGTGGAAAACCACACTACAGGCTGATCCAACTTTGATGTAGTGTCCTTAAAACAAGTCAAAATGAGGCTCAGTAGTGTGTGTGGCCTCCACGTGCCTGTATGACCTCCCTACAACGCCTGGGCATGCTCCTGATGAGGTGGCGGATGGTCTCCTGAGGGATCTCCTCCCAGACCTGGACTAAAGCATCCGCCAACTCCTGGACAGTCTGTGGTGCAATGTGGCGTTGGTGGATGGAGCGAGACATGATGTCCCAGATGTGCTCAATTGGATTCAGGTCTGGGGAACGGGCGGGCCAGTCCATAGCATCAATGCCTTCCTCTTGCAGGAACTGCTGACACACTCCAGCCACATGAGGTCTAGCATTGTCTTGCATTAGGAGGAACCCAGGGCCAACCGCACCAGCATATGGTCTCACAAGGGGTCTGAGGATCTCATCTCGGTACCTAATGGCAGTCAGGCTACCTCTGGCGAGCACATGGAGGGCTGTGTGGCCCCCCAAAGAAATGCCACCCCACACCATGACTGACCCACCGCCAAACCGGTCATGCTGGAGGATGTTGCAGGCAGCAGAACATTCTCCACGGCGTCTCCAGACTCTGTCACGTCTGTCACATGTGCTCAGTGTGAACCTGCTTTCATCTGTGAAGAGCACAGGGCGCCAGTGGCGAATTTGCCAATCTTGTTGTTCTCTGGCAAATGCCAAACATCCTGCACGGTGTTGGGCTGTAAGCACAACCCCCACCTGTGGACGTCGGGCCCTCATACCACCCTCATGGAGTCTGTTTCTGACCGTTTGAGCAGACACATGCACATTTGTGGCCTACTGGAGGTCATTTTGCAGGGTTCTGGCAGTGCTCCTCCTGCTACTCCTTGCACAAAGGCGGAGGTAGCGGTCCTGCTGCTGGGTTGTTGCCCTCCTACGGCCTCCTTCACGTCTCCTGGTGTACTGGCCTGTCTCCTAGTAGCGCCTCCATGCTCTGGACACTACGCTGACAGACACAGCAAACCTTCTTGCCACAGCTCGCATTGATGTGCCATCCTGGATGAGCTGCACTACCTGAGCCACTTGTGTGGGTTGTAGACTCCGTCTCATGCTACCACTAGAGTGAAAGCACCGCCAGCATTCAAAAGTGACCAAAACATCAGCCAGGAAGCATAGGAACTGAGAAGTGGTCTGTGGTCACCACCTGCAGAACCAGTCCTTTATTGGGGGTGTCTTGCTAATTGCCTATAATTTCCACCTGTTGTCTATTCCATTTGCACAACAGCATGTGAAATTTATTGTCAATCAGTGTTGCTTCCTAAGTGGACAGTTTGATTTCACAGAAGTGTGATTGACTTGGAATTACATTGTGTTGTTTAAGTGTTCCCTTTATTTTTTTGAGCAGTGTATATTTTTCTGAAGGGAGGGACATCCATTTTCATTTCAGAGAGCTTCGATTTTCTCCATGTAACCCATTATTATGAATATAGTTCACTCCCTTACATCATCAAAGGTAGTTACTGCCGTGACAATAAAGTTAATTGTGTAAGAAATAGGCCAACTGTACATGACAGAGTCAAACCTTTTTCTGTGTTCCTGTAATAGGAATTTACAGGTGAACTAAAAGTAGAGCAGTCGTTGATAATGTCAATCTAAATCATCCCGGTTTAATTATAAGTTGCAACAGGGAGACACCATCCAGCACAGAAGCAGAGGAAATGTCTAACTGGCCTCTTGGTGACAGGCCTGTCACAGTATATACTAATCAAATATACTGTTATTTGTCAAATGCTTCATAAACAACAGTGACATGCTTACTTACAGGTCATTTTACAACAAGTTAAATAAATTGAAATAGTTACAAGAGGAATAAATACACAGTGAATTACAAGTAAAAATAACATGGCTTTATTTTATTAGGCAAGTCAGTTAAGAACAAATTCTTATTTTCAATGACGGTCTAGGAACAATGGGTTAACTGCCTGTTCAGAGGCAGAATGACAGATTTGTACCTTGTCAGCAGGGGGATTTGAACTTGCAACCTTTCGGTTACTAGTCCAACGCTCTAACCACTAGGCTACCCTGCCACCCCATATAGAGGGAGTACCAGTATGGAGTTGATGTGCAGGGGTAATTTAGGTAGCTATATACATATAGGTAGGGGTAAAGTGACTAGGCAACAGGATAGATAATAGACAGTAGCAGTAACATGAGCGTGTGTGTGAGTGGCGTCAGTATGCATGTGTGTGTGTGTAGAGTCCAGTGTGTGCGCATAGAGTCAGTGCAAAAGGGTCAATGCAGGTAGTACGCGTAGCCATTTGATTAACTAAGTTGCAGTCTTAACACCCCTGAGGGGCCCCCGTGTTGATGGTCAGCGTGGTGGATGGGTTGTCACCTTGGCATTCTTGGGCATGGGGTCTATGGTAGTCTGGTGTCAATCACTATCAACCGATATGAGTTTAATCCAAAACTTATCGTCTAGTGTAGTGGCTATCAGCCAGTGTTTACAAACAACACTGAAAATCATGTGTATTACATAAAGGGAAAATATATAAATATGCAAAACATTGTGTTAATCATTCTTAAATTAATATTGAAGCGTTTATTTCCAAAACGCATTTGTGTTTTTTCATCAGAAATGAATGCTTATGTGTATCTTTATGTGTGTGTAAGATTTTGTATTCGTAGATTTTAGATGTGTATTAAAATGGGTTTATATATCCATTGTTCAGCTGGAATGGAATGTTTGTATCCTGTATCTTTTACATACAAATGGAAACCATCATAAATCTAGCCTCATGCTATAGTGTTTGGTTAGAGTTAGGCCTCTGGATTACTTTTGAACAGAGTCCAGATCTCATATTATTGTATTGATAAAATAAAATGTATATAGATCTTATTTTTTTAAATGTTGATGTCACAAATGTACCATTTGTACAGTTTTTTACTAAAAACAATGTGTCACGTTTGACTGTCTAAAGTAGTGGCCCCTTTTTATGCCAGTGAAGTACATGTTGGATAAAAAATATCACGACAGGCCTGATGGAAAACAGAAAATGTGTCGGTAAACTTTCCAAATGTCAATAAAAACAAACTACGCTAGAGAAAGTGGGATGTTTTTGTGTCTGTAAAATGAATTATGCGAGAAATGTCGGTGGAAACGCTTTTATGCCAAAATATTGATATAATGACCATTATATCGAAGTAAACTTGGGAGTCACACGATGACATGTTGTATGGTCCTCCCGGTATGACTCATCGGGAAAGCATGCAGTTTATTAGGCTACAGACCTTCACAGGGTGGTGAACATGCACGGTGATGACCTTCACAGGGTGGTGAACGTGCACGGTGATGACCTTCACAGGGTGGTGAACGTGCACGGTGATGACCTTCACAGGGTGGTGAACGTGCACGGTGATGACCTTCACAGGGTGGTGAACGTGCACGGTGATGACCTTCACAGGGTGGTGAACGTGCACGGTGATGACCTTCACAGGGTGGTGAACGTGCACGGTGATGACCTTCACAGGGTGGTGAACGTGCACGGTGATGACCTTCACAGGGTGGTGAACGTGCACGATGATGACCTTCACAGGGTGGTGAACGTGCACGGTGATGACCTTCACAGGGTGGTGAACGTGCACGGTGATGACCTTCACAGGGTGGTGAACGTGCACGATGATGACCTTCACAGGGTGGTGAACGTGCACGGTGATGACCTTCACAGGGTGGTGAACGTGCACGGTGATGACCTTCACAGGGTGGTGAACGTGCACGGTGATGACCTTCACAGGGTGGTGAACGTGCACGGTGATGACCTTCACAGGGTGGTGAACGTGCACGGTGATGACCTTCACAGGGTGGTGAACGTGCACGGTGATGACCTTCACAGGGTGGTGAACGTGCACGGTGATGACCTTCACAGGGTGGTGAACGTGCACGGTGATGACCTTCACAGGGTGGTGAACGTGCACGGTGATGACCTTCACAGGGTGGTGAACGTGCACGGTGATGACCTTCACAGGGTGGTGAACGTGCACGGTGATGACCTTCACAGGGTGGTGAACGTGCACGGTGATGACCTTCACAGGGTGGTGAAAGTGCACGGTGATGAGCTTGATGCTCCTTTACAATAAATATTGAGGGTCTTATTCTGGTGACATGATGATCGATGCTTGACTGCTGTTTGACAAATAAAAATATTCTCGCTCTTATCCATAATAATCTCATCATGTAGACTAGCCTACCTGCACAGTATCTACGAGCTGTAGTTCGCACGTGTCGATACTAGAGTGGGCACATTCGCTATTTAACGCAATATGCTTAGTGACAAAACCATCAGTAGAAGTGAAAATGGGATGGAAGCACACTTAACTTGTATTTTAACTGCAAAATACATTTTTCACGCACAATCTTTTATCTGCAACAAGTCAATTTAATGGAAACACATCTCTGGTGGAAAGATTTTCACATTGTTTTTATGCGGATTTTTGAATTTTCGCATTAAAATACATCACCAATTGGATGGAAACCTAGCTACTGAGGCAAATATATATCATTTTGCAACAACATGTGATTGTTTGTCTCTGAAATGATACCATCAAGTGATAGACATGTATTTGTTTGACATCTATCATTGAACAACCCCATTCCATGATTAGGTGGTGAAAAAAACACATCTCTTTCACAAGTTCTTTAAACAAAAAAGCTAATTTACCAACATTTCTGATAATGGTTATACATACAGTATAGCGTTTTGGAATGAAACGTATTCATATTAAATATTCCTATTACAGTCCTCCACCTGATCTTACCACTCTTTGTCTTTATAATACCAGAAATGGACAAGGTATATACCACTACAACGACACAGGTTCCAGGTACATGGGCACGTGGGTGATGGGCAAGATAGAGTCAGCAGGAGAATTCATCCACCTGAACCACAGATACCAGGGCAACTTCCTCAACAACAATGTAAGTCAGCCCAGAAGGAATCTGACATTATTAAAGTAAAAACACTGCCTTAATAATGAAAACAATAACCACAAACACAGCATGATCAAATCAAATATGACATGTTTAGTTACAAGTTTATCAGCATACAACAAGATCATTGTGTACTAGCATATATAAACTGTTACTATCAGCCATTTGTGTTTCAGCCCTCAGGCCCAGGGAAGTATGTGTTTGAGATTGGCTGTGAGCAGCATGGAGAATACCTACAGGTGGATCAGGTATGACCACTACCACATATTTGCATATGCAGAAATTGCAATGATATGATAAAACAACCTGTACAAGAGCAGAAAGTCTCTCGAGCAAATGTTTGTTGTTTGAAGTATCTGGAAGAGATCATGACAAAAGACACTTAACAGAGAGCCGCTTCTCTCTCTTGACTAAAACTCCAGCCTGCATCAGATGAGGAGAATGGTAAACATGGGAAAGCCCAGAAGTCCAGGTCTCCCTACCCTGGCCATGGGGAGGGCTATTTCTCCATAGGGGCTTCAGGAGAGGAGGTACCACAGCAACTACAGAGTGCTGCTGTGCTGTGCCTTTGTTGTAGAATAGTAGTTCCACTTCATGTGTCCATTTGTTGCATGACACCCCTTAGTGGTTGATTGATACAAAGATAACCTTTTTCCCCCCAAAATGCTATTGGGCTTAGTCTCTTAATAAAGTGTATACACCTAGATCCTTGCATGATTATCATCCTTCATTACATTGTAATAGTAGTCATGGATCCACTGTTCGTCTTCTAGTCTCTCTGTGTGTTTTTGGCTGAGTTGTGCACTGGAGTTTTAGATGTTTTGGGGCTTGCCGTGCTTTAGAAGAAGCTGTTTCTGAACAATTTAACCATCTAATAGGAAGCACTACACAGATCTAACACAATGACAGCAAAACACTTACAGCACGGCATTGCACTTAAAACATCCCAACTGTATACATAGAAGAGAAAATAAAAATAGATGCATAAAGGTGCTTTAGGCAGAAATGGCCAAAGGGAATCTTTTCTTGACCTCTGTTACTGCTTCTCCATGGACAACAGGACAGAGGGGATGCCGAGGAGGATGAGATAGTATCCACCATGGCCCTGAAGTGGAAGCCCAAGGCTGTCACGGGCCTGTCCCTCTGGACCCCAGCCAAAGATCCATCCTCGGGTGAGCAGGACCCTTACGTAGCCTGTAGTAGTGTGTATCACGTGTGACTGTGAAGAGAGTACCTTGTCTGAGGAATATATATATATTTTTTTTTACATGTATCAATTAAAATAGTTTTTCTATCAACAGACGGAGAAGGACTGGCCTCCGCAGACGAGAAAGGGGGATCCAAACCTCCCACTCCAGAGACCTGAGACCTTGCCAGATTCACAGCTTACGCACAGCAAACACACATTTCAATAATAAAGACGTCTCTCTCATAATTACTGGTCTGATTAATAAGAGTCGCTGAGGAATTATTTGAGTATGAAAAGGTTTGATGTGATTATAAAAAATCCCCAATTGACTGTGTGGTTTAGCCAGGGTAGAAAAGATGGGTCAAAGTTGAATTAATATTGCCGCCCTGTGGGGAAATCCAGAGTAACGAATACTTAGTTTAGGTGTTACGTCATCATCATGCGACGAGGGGAAACGCATGCGGAAAGCGCAGAGAGAAATGTGTCACTGCTAGGCAAAAAGTGTTTCTACGTTAATTTGTTGGAAACATGGCGCCGGTACAACAAGAACCAGCGATCCAGTTCGCTCAAAGATTGGCTTCTAATGAGAAGCCCATGCGAACAAAAGCCATCAAGAAGCTACGAAAATATATTAGTGTTAGGTCACAAAAAATCCAAGGTAAGGCTAACGAGGTTACAAGAAAAACGTACCACGCGCTTGGCTTCCACACACGCAGCTTGTCTGCCTCATCTCTTCGTGATCCTAGCTTAGCTAACCTTCGATTCGTTTGTGCACGTTAAACCAATTTGATTTATATAGTTTTAACAATACAACAGTAGACTCGTTAGAGCACGAAAAATGATATAAACGAGTTTAGAATGTAATGCATCAAAGAAAATGATCACATTTGGTCGGGAATGCAAATTGTGACGATGCGAGCAACAATGTTGCCAACTCCTTTCATAGTTGTGATTTTTGTATCTAGTTTGACCGGCACTTGCCTTCTCTCCAGGTGGGTTTGAATGCGACGAGTTACTCAAACTATGGAAAGGACTCTTTTATTGCCTGTGGATGCAGGACAAGCCACTTCTTCAGGTAAGGCTAGCCACTGACCCAACTTATTTGCATTCATGTTTTAAAAAAAGGTTAATCTAGAAGAACTGATACACACAATACTCGGACTACACACACAATACTCGGACTACACACACGATACTCGGACTACACACACGATACTCGGACTACACACACGATACTCGGACTATAAGTTGCTTGATCATGATTTTTGCCAACAGGAGGAGCTGTCGAATCAGATCTCTGGCCTGATGCACAACTTCCAGACCACCCAGAGCCGTAAGGCCTCATTTTTACGCACTACTATGTATTCAATATTGTCTTTAAAAAAAATGTTCTGAGAGTGTTGACAGACCCTATACAGAACGTGTACTCCAATTTTAAGATCTGTTCCTGGTTTTCATCGATTTTTTTTTTGTAGAGTTTATGTTTCTGGAGACCTTCCTGCAGACCATCAAAAGAGAATGGACTGGCATTGACAGGCTTCGCATGGATAAGTTCTTCCAGGTCAGCATATTCAACCATCAAAATGTTATCAGTATTTCCTTACGCAATAAATCATCATGTATAGTTTAGAGGATAAACTGAAAATATTTTGTACATGAAGAAATGACAAATCCTTTTTTGTCATTCTCTCTGACGGACAGCTGGTTCGTTTCGTGTTCAGGAACACTTTTGAGATGATGAAGAGGAAAGAATGGGAGACCAGGTGGGTGACGCTTTGACCCTTGACCAAACCCCCCCCTCCCTCCCTCCCTCTTTCTTTACTTGAAAACATCTGACAAACTTACATTTTTGGGGTGTACTGTCCCTTTAGGTCTTTGTGCATGCATGCTTCCTGTGATGTTAGAATGTGGTGTTTTGTCTTTCTACAGTGTGGTGACCAGGTTTCTGGAGCTCCTGACTGCCCAGGTCCTCCACAGCGCCAGCGGAGCTCCCTGTGGATTACAGTTCCACATACTGGACATCTATATGACCGAGCTGGCTGCAGTCGGCTCCGCTGAGGTATCAACGGGTTATTTTAATGCCCCAAGAGATGTACTAGGTTCACTTTGTTGTTTACAATTAGAGTTGTAATTGAGAGGTAATAAATCAATCAATAAATCCACCTTTTAAGGGTAGGGAAGTAATGAGACTTAAGTTTGATAAAGATCTGTCAGTTTGATTGGGTGTTAGGTGGTCCTATTGGGTGAGTGAGCTGGTTGTGTGCTGATTGGTTCCATTTCCACCACAGTTGAATGACTGGTTGTGGTTTGCTTGTGATTACAGCTCACAGCGGCTCAGAACATGACATTCATTGACCCTTTCTGCAAAACAGCATCTAAAACGAAAGAGTAAGTTTTACAGGGACCTTTTGGGGGGAGGGTTCAAGATAATCACCTCTACCTTTTATATTGAGTTTCAATCCTTCCTGCACATTCCCCCTCTCTCGTTCCCTCTCTCAGTCGGGTCCTGCTCAAGGCTATCTGCAGCAGCATTTTCAGCGCCATCGTGGACCAGGCTCCCTTCGCCATCGAAGACCTGTTGAAGGAAGTGAAGGCTACAGGTGGAGGGGCTGAGGAGTCTGACTCAGGACAGGCTTCTGAAGAGGAGGTGGTAGAGAAGGAGCCCCCCAAGGGCAAAAAAACTGCAAAGGGACCCCTCAAGAAAACCACTGGAGGGCAGACCAACGGTAGGCATTGAAAACTAAGAGCCATAATTTATATATCAGCTTTAGCTTGAATACCACAAGTATGTTGCATTATATGGAATTATCTTATTAATGACACAAAGCCTAATGTTTGTAAATGTCCAGATATAATCCATAAGTCTTGTTCTCACCTTCCTTTGTGGTTTTAGGTACTGTATCAACTGAGGAGGAAGATGATGATGGTCTGGAGGATGAAGACGATGACGAAATGCTTCATTTGGAGAGTGACTCTGAGTCTGAGATGCCAGATGACGCGGGGATCGGACCTGTTCTCCAGTTTGACTACCTTAGCCTGGCGGACAGGCTGTTTGGGCTAGCCAGACGCAGCAACACCCCTAGCCACAACAGACAGAGACTGTACAAAGTCGTCAAGACGTAAGTAAACACACACACTCGTAAATTAGAAATCCTTGATATGGACACTGATGAAGAGGAGTTGGTTCAGTTTGTGTATTGACTGACACCTCTTCCTCTCCCTCTGTTCTGCTGCAGTCTCCGGGATCTCAGTGAAGGTAGGAATCCTGATGGTCATAACTTTCATCAGCGTATCCCCATGATAGATGTGCAAGGAAAGCTGACGTCTCTCTCTCTCCCTTTGTCTCCTCTCGTTCTCTCTCAGGAGTCTTTCCACAGGATGAGTACCCAGAGGAGGTGTCGACAGATGAGGATGATGATGAAATGTTTGGCAGCAGAAAGAGGATGAAACGGGGACGAGGCTTCGGGGAGGAGGAGGAAGAGAGCTCACCAGCCAAGAAATGGAAAGGTACCTAAAACCCCTCTATTTAAATGATCGACTTTGATCTTCAGCTTATTCTTTTACTTCATCATTTATTTGTTGTTCTTACATCATTGATATCTTGTACTTAAGGCAAGAAAAAAGACTCCAAAGCAAGAACTTCTGACCAGACTGCCGCAACAGATGCCAGTAAACCAGCAGAGACTCCTGGAGACTCCAATAACAAGAAAAAGAAGAAGAAGAAGAAGAAGAAGAAGACTGGCGAGGTGAAGACTGAAGAGCAGAACGGGGTGACGGTGAAGTCAGAGGTGAAGGCTGAGAAGGACACAACTCCTGCTTCTGCACCGCAGACGACAGACTCTAAAGAAGCAGCGACTGAGCCCTCTATCCCAGCCAGGGGCACCGATACAGGAGCAGCTCTCCTGAAGGAGAAGGCAAAGGTGACAGCCATGGAGACAGGGGTCCAATCAGGAACTCCACAGGATGTAGTGGTAGGTAACCTATCATCTGTCTCAGTCATGGAGGAAGACCAGAAGAAACAATCAGAGACTCCGGTACCAGACGCCACATCTTCCAAGAAGAAAAATATCAAGAAGTCCAAAACGCCTGCACCGAAGGAGGAGAAGGAAGAGGTAGCAGAACCAGAAAGGTCTGCCCCTGAGACTGCTACTACCACCCTGAGCAGGAGGAAAAGCACCAAGCAGGAGCCTGCGGAGCAGACAACCGTAGAGGAAGTTGAAATGACGTTAGAAACAGTAGACGAGGCCACCCCACCGAAGAAGAGGACGAGGAGGAGAAAGAGGGTTAAACGGACCGCTGAGACAGACACAACACAGGTGGACCTTGAACCAGACTCTACACCAGCCGAGCAGCCTCCAGCTGACCTCCGCATCGCCGCCACGCCCCTGAAAAAGAAGAAACTAAAGGTGGCCAAAGCTGTAGAGGAGAGCGCTGAGGGTGAAATGCAGCCAGAAACTGAAGCAGGCGTCCTTCCTGTAGACGCCAAGGTGGAGCCAGCAAATGTCGCTGCATCAACCCCGCTCAAGAAGAAGAAGAAACATGCCAAGACTGAAGAACAGAGCGTGGAGGCCGAGGGTGAAACCCCGCCGAAAGCAGACGCGAACCTCACACTGATCCACGCTGAGGTACAGACGCTGGAGGCCGCCACACCTACCCCGCTCAAGAAGAAGAAGAAGAGCTCTGGACGGGTAGCGCAGGAGCCAGAGACCACGACGGTGGAGGAGAGCGTTTCAGCGGAGCAGCCTACAGATGCTGACCTGGACACGCCCCTGAAGAAAGGGAAGAAGAAGAAGAGGAAGGTCCCGGTAGTGATAGAGGTCGAGGCTGAGGTCAACGGGATGGCTGGAGGCAAGAAAGCCAAACTGAGCAACGTGAGTTTTAAGTTAACATTAACTTCACTTCCTAGGCCTAGGTTGAGTCAGCCTGACACATTTGATAGCTGTCCCCATCTGTAAAATATGCAAATAGTTAGAAAGTTAGTAGCTACAGTAAATGGGTACCATTTTAGTTAGCGTAAGTCAAGCAGATGAGCGCTAGTTAGCTGTGTTCGCTAGCAGCCATTGAACAGGTTTCCAGTTAATGAGCTTGTTTTAACTTTTGGTAAATTCCTTTTTGTTTCCTCATCTCTTCAGGACAGCAAAGAGCTGTCCACGCCGGTGAGCGCCAAGAAAACACAAAAAATGACGCCCAAGAAGGCAGGGGCGGAGTCTGACTTCATCACGTTCCAGAACCATGCCACCATCCCTACTCCCCTTTTCTTCAAGACCACCAAGGGAAGCCCCAGCACACCGCTATCCAGCAAGAAGAAGGTAGTGAACTGGTTCAATATCTACAGTCTATTATTTCATCAAGTTACTCCCTCAACATCTGTCCTTAACTTCCGTTCACAAATGTGAAATCCTCATGATATTTTATCGTTTTCTTTCACAGAAGATGTGTCGGACTCCTAAGTCCGAATCCAAGAAGGTTACCTTCGGACTCAATAAAAACAAAACTGCAGGTATTAGAGGGCAGGATAGCACCTTATTTAGACTCGTACGAGAGACAAGCCCTTTTATAATTACCTTCTAATGACCTATATATCTTCTGTTATCAGTGATAATCTAGTTTCCAGGTCCTCATTTCTTAACGGTTCAATGTCGTTCCATAGTTTTGATGAGACTTTCCTATTTGTTTTTTGCCAATTCATGATCCCCAGAGTTCAGGAAGACTGACCGCAGCCTGCTGGTGAGTCCAGAGGGGTCGTCCCGAGTGCCCTTTGACCCCCAGCAGAAGCCCCTGTTTGGAGTCCTGAAGTCCACAGAGGCCTCTCTTACCAAAAGCAGTAAGAAGACCAAGAGCACCCTGAAACCCACCCCCAAACGCCCCACTGCGGCTGACTTCTTCTAGTCTTCTGTGAGGAGACTGGTAAGACAGATGACCGTCCCACCCCCACTGTTTGTCCACCAGGAAAATACAATTATAAACTGAATATTCACAGATTCCCCTGTTGGGAAGAGAATGATCTTGATATACAAATGTTTTTTTCAAATTTTCCATGTTTTGCTGTTCTGTGGGTGAGCAAGTGTTCAAATAAAAACTCCCTCATTTTAGTGCACCTGTCTAACTGTGGGTTTTTCTTCTTCAGTCAGTCTTTTAGTGTTGAGCCAGACTGCATTTTTGTGTTAAACAGCACTATGTTCTTGCTTTGCCGAAGAATATAGGATTTGGGTGTTGGTGTGAGGGATTATAGGATTTTTATATTTTAGAAGGAAAGACCACGAGTCATACATATCCCCAATCAACATTTGTATTTCATTTTTTTCTCCCAAGGGAAAGGTTTGAAAACAAATTAAAAAGCACACACACAGCAACAGCATGGTCAAACACTTTGACTTATTCTACATTTTTGTTACAGCCTGAATGAAAATTGATTTAATGATTAAAAAATTTAAAAAAACATTTACACACAATACTGCATAAGGACAAAGTGAAAAACATGTTTGAAATGATTTAAATATGTATTCACACCCATTTGCTATTGAACTCCACATTGAGCTTGGGTGCATCCAAATTCCTTTGATCATCCGTGATGTCACTACACCTGTGGCCAGATCAATTGTTTGGACATGATTTTAGAAAGAAACACCTGGTCTAAATAAGGTCCCACAGTTGACAGTGCATGTCCAGAGAGAAGCAGAATAATCCAGAAGATGTTAAACATGGCGTTCCTTGATGGGGCAAGAACGAGATGTATGTTAAGTACACTATCATCATTAGGAGACAAGCAGTTGAAAGTCGGAAGTTTACATACTCCTTAGCCAAATACATTTAAACTCAGTTTATCACAATTCCTGACATTTAATCCTAGTAGAAATTCCCTGTTTTAGGTCAGTTAGGATCACCACTTTATTTTAAGAATGTGAAATGTCTGAATAATAGTTATTTATTTCAGTGTTTATTTCTTTCATCACAATCCCAGTGGGTCAGAAGTTTACATGCACTCAATTAGTATTTGGTAGCGTTGCCTTTAAATTGTTTAACTTGGGTCAAACGTTTCTGGTAGCCTTCCACAAGCTTCCCACAATAAGTTGGGTGAATTTTGACCCATTCCTCCTGACAGCTGGTGTAACTGAATCAAGTTTGTTGGCCTCCTTGCTCACACGCACTTTTTCAGTTCTGCCAACAAATTTTCCATGGGATTGAGGTCAGGGCTTTGTGATGTCCACTCCAATACCTTGACTGTTGTCCATTTTCTCTGTCTCTGTCCAGAGCCCAAGCTGGAGGAAGTGGCCCCCAAGTAAACATCAACAGTTTTTATTTTTTTATTATACAGCTTTTTCCTGTCCATCTGTTCTATGAATATTGGAAGTCTAAAGATAACTGTATGAAGTTGATACTAAAATCCTTTTAATTTTCTATGTGGGGGGGATAGAGCTGATTCCGTATAAATAAAAGTTCTCTGACTTAAAGTCTGTATTAGATGCACATGTTTGGAGGTCAAGCGTAGGCTGAGCTTTGAGCTGTGAAATAGATATGCATTTACATAGGATGATCCAGGAATGTTGGATGGGGGGAATAAACTCTGATCCATATTCTACTTTTGTTGCGGTCTTTCTTTCCAAGTTGATCAATGTCATCATTGTAAGTCACATGCAATGCTAAAGTAAGACTACCCATGTTTGTATTGTATAACTGCACATGATTTACTGAATGCAGATTTGCCTTTTTACCGCAGTTACAGAAAAGTTGTGTTCACATACAGTTGAAGTCAGAAGTTTACATACACCTTAGCCAAATAACACTTCATTTTAAGAATGTGAAATCTCAGAATAATAGACTTATTTCGGCTTTTATTTCTTTCATCACATTCCCAGTGGGTCAGAAGTTCACATACACTCAATTAGTATTTGGTAGCATTGCCTTTAAATTGTTTAACTTGTGTCAAACGTGTGGCTCAGTTGGTAGAGCATGGCGCTTGCAACGCCAGGGTTGTGGGTTCATTCCCCAAGGGGGGACCAGGATGAATATGTATGAGCTTTCCAATTTGTAAGTCGCTCTGGATAAGAGCGTCTGCTAAATGACTTAAATGTAAATGTTAAGCCATTTTGCCACAACTTTGGAAGTATGCTTGGGTTCATTGTCCATTTGGAAGACCCATTTGCGACCAAGCTTTACCTTCCTGACTGATGTCTTGAGATGTTGCTTCAATATATCTACATAATTTTCCTACCTCATGATGCCATCTATTTTGTGAGGTGTACCAGTCCCTCCTGCAGCAAAGCACCCCCACAACATGATGCTGCCACCACCGTGCTTCATGGTTGGGATGGTGTTCTTCTGCTTGCAAGCCTCCCTCTTTGTCCTCCAAACATATCGATGGTCATTATGGCCAAACAGTTCTATTTTTGTTTCATCAGACCAGAGGACATTTCTCCAAAAAGTACGATCTTTGTCCCCATGTGCAGTTGCAAACCGTATTTTGACTTTTTTTATGGCAGTTTTGGAGCAGTGGCTTCTTCCTTGCTGAGCGGCCTTTCAGGTTATGTCGATATAGGACTCGTTCTACTGTGGATATAGATACTTTTGTACCCGTTTCCTCCAGCATCTTCACAAGGTCCTTTGCTGTTGTTCTGGGATTGATTTGCACTTTTCGCACCAAAGTACGTTCATCTCTAGGAGACGGAACGCGTCTCCTTACTGAGTGGTATGACGGCTGCGTGGTCCCATGGTGTTTATACTTATGTACTATTGTTTGTACAGATGAACGTGGTACCTTCAGGCGTTTGGAAATTTCTCTCAAGGATGAACCAGACGTGTGGAGGTCTACAATTTTTTTTCTGGGGTCTTGGCTGATATCTTTTGATTTTTCCATGATGTCAAGCAGAGGTACTGTGTTTGAAGGTAGGCCTTCAAATACATCCACAGGGACACCTCCAATTGATTCAAATTATGTCAATTAGCCTATCAGAAGCTTCTAAAGTCATGACATCATTTTATGTAAACTTCTGACCCACTGGAATTGTGATACAGTGAATGATAAGTGAAATAATCTGTAAACAATTGTTGGCAAAATGACTTGTGTCATGCACAAAGGAGATGTGCTAACCGACTTGCCAAAACTACAGTTTGTTAACAAGAAATTTGTGGAGTGGTTGAAAAAATAAGTTTCAATGACTCCAACCTAAGTGTATGTAAACATCTGACTTCAACTGTATACTTGGAATACAGAGGAGGAATGGAGGGAAAAAATGGTGGTAGAGGAGGTCAACGAGGAAGTGGTTGAGCTTGAGTCGGGTAAAAATGGTGGAAAAAAGGAGATGGTTATTCGAAGAAAGTGTAAGCAGAGTGAGATGTACGCCTGATCGAGGTCTGGAGGAGAAACGGAAGTGAATTAGGGCAAATCTTTTGGAGGTGGCAGGTGTGGTGAAGTCCTCAGAGCCCAAGGCTTACACAGAGGGTCAGGATAAAGATGAGTCTGACATGTTTGGAGAAAGTGGATCTCTGCCGTTTGGCTGCTTTCGGGGAGGGTGAAAACAGAGTTTGGTGCTGTGGAATCGTTGAGGGTAACCAGAACTGGTATTGTGATAACTGTTTGTGTTTCTGCTGGTCAGAGGGAGCTTGCTCTTCACGCCAAACGAATTGGGTCAAGAGATGTGAATTGTTTTGCTCTCTAGAAATGGCGCCATTGAAAGGAGTGATTACTGGGGTAGCGGTAAATGTGAAAGTGGACCAACTGAAGAGAAAGATTCCCGGTGTTTGTGATGCTCGTCATTTGGTGCGATGCAGACAGGTTGGTGTGAGTGGTGAGACAAGTTCTTTTGAGTTGTGGTGTTGATTCTTTGCACGACAAAGTGATGTTAGAATATTTCACTTATCTCTTATGAGCTTTTGTGCCAGTTACATTACGTTGTTACAGGCGTCAAGTTTATGGGCATGTTGGTAGCAGTGTGTAGGAGGGAGATTCCTAGGTGTGAGAAGTGTGCAGAAGGGCATGAGACAAAGGAATGTGTAGTATTGGGGAAAGAAGCGGTATGTGTTAATAATAGTGGTGCCCATGGGGCTGGGGATTTGAAGTGTCCGGGGCGAGAGAGGCAGTTTGAGGTTTCCAGAGTCTTGAGTAGTGCAGAAGGTTTCGTATGTTGAGGCAGAGAAGAAAGTAGAGGAGGATGGATCAAATGGGGAAGGATCCTGAGAGGATCCCAGTGAGTAGTAGATCTGTATCAGTACAGAGGGAGGGGACAACAAGTGATACATGCTTCAGTAAGATTGTCTTCTTAGCGTTGATATCAATGGTTATCAACTGTACTGCAGGGATGGAACGTAAATTGCAGAAAATAGAGGTTGTGGTGGCAGCTGCAGAGAAGTATTTGGGTATACGAGATTTGACTTCAGAAGAGTTACAAGGTGTGTTGAGTGATGGTGTTCCGTCCTCCCAGGTTGTTGGCCTGAGGTAGATAGGTTTATATAATGAGGTGTGGTGGTAGAGTTAATGGTAGGTAGGACTAGATAGGTTTATATAGTGTTGGGAGTAGAGTTAATGGTAGGTAGGACTAGATAGGTATATATATCATAAGATATATCATAAGGTGAATGCACCAATTTGTAAGTCGCTCTGGATAAGAGCGTCTGCTAAATGACTTAAATGTAAATGTAAATATAGTGGTGGGGTAGAGTTCATGGTAGGTAGGACTAGATAGGTTTATATAGTGTTGGGAGTAGAGTTAATGGTAGGTAGGACTAGATGGGTTTATATATTGGTGGGGGTAGAGTTAATGGTAGGTAGGACTAGATAGGTTTATATAGTGGTGGGGGTAGAGTTAATGGTAGGTAGGACTAGATAGGTTTATATAGTGGTGGGGGTAGAGTTAATGGTAGGTAGGACTAGATAGGTATATATAGTGGTGGGGTAGAGTTAATGGTAGGTTGGACTAGATAGGTTTATATAGTGGTGGGGGTAGAGTTAATGGTAGGATATTTGTTGATTTATTTCCCTTTTTTTCAAAGGAAGTATAAGGGATTTATACTCCAGTCTAGTAGGTGCAACATTTATTGTATGCTAACCGCCGTTAAACCTCATCGGAGAAGAAGTGCATGTCAGAGCAGAAACTATACCATCAAGTCCAAGGATCTGTCCGTAGGTCTCCCGAGATTTGTGACGAGGCATATACAGTGGGGAGAACAAGTATTTGATACACTGCCGATTTTGCAGGTTTTCCTACTTACAAAGCATGTAGAGGTCTGTAATTTTTATCATAGGTACACTTCAACTGTGAGAGACGGAATCTAAAACAAAAATCCAGAAAATCACATTGTATGATTTTTAAGTAATTCATTTGCATTTTATTGCATGACATAAGTATTTGATCACCTACCAACCAGTAAGAATTCCGGCTCTCACAGACCTGTTAGTTTTTCTTTAAGAAGCCCTCCTGTTCTCCACTCATTACCTGTATTAACTGCACCTGTTTGAACTTGTTACCTGTATAAAAGACACCTGTCCACACACTCAATCAAACAGACTCCAACCTCTCCACAATGGCCAAGACCAGAGAGCTGTGTAAGGACATCAGGGATAAAATTGTAGACCTGCACAAGGCTGGGATGGGCTACAGGACAATAGGCAAGCAGCTTTGTGAGAAGGCAACAACTGTTGGCGCAATTATTAGAAAATAGAAGAAAATAGAAGAAGTTCAAGATGATGGTCAATCACCCTCGGTCTGGGGCTCCATGCAAGATCTCACCTCGTGGGGCATCAATGATCATGAGGAAGGTGAGGGATCAGCCCAGAACTACACGGCAGGACCTGGTCAATGACCTGAAGAGAGCTGGGACCACAGTCTCAAAGAAAACCATTAGTAACACACTACGCCGTCATGGATTAAAATCCTGCAACGCACACAAGGTCCCCCTGCTCAAGCAGGCGCATGTCCAGGCCCGTCTGAAGTTTGCCAATGACCATCTGGATGATCCAGAGGAGGAATGGGAGAAGGTCATGTGGTCTGATGATTCAAAAATATAGCTTTTTGGTCTAAACTCCACTCGCCGTGTTTGGAGGAAGAAGAAGGATGAGTACAACCCCAAGAACACCATCCCAACCGTGAAGCATGGAGGTGGAAACATCATTCTTTGGGGATGCTTTTCTGCAAAGGGGACAGGACGACTGCACCGTATTGAGGGGAGGATGGATGGGGCCATGTATTGCGAGATCTTAGCCAACAACCTCCTTCCCTCAGTAAGAGCATTGATGATGGGTCGTGGCTGGGTCTTCCAGCATGACAACGACCCGAAACACACAGCCAGGGCAACTAAGGAGTGGCTCCGTAAGAAGTATCTCAAGGTCCTGGAGTGGCCTAGCCAGTCTCCAGACCTGAACCCAATAGAAAATCTTTGGAGGGAGCTGAAAGTCCGTATTGCCCAGCGACAGCCCCGAAACCTGAAGGATCTGGAGAAGGTCTGTATGGAGGAGTGGGCCAAAATCCCTGCTGCAGTGTGTGCAAACCTGGTCAAGAACTACAGGAAACGTATGATCTCTGTAATTGCAAACAAAGGATTCTGTACCAAATATTAAGTTCTGCTTTTCTGATGTATCAAATACTTATGTCATGCAATAAAATGCTAATTAATTACTTAAAAATCATACAATGTGATTTTCGGGATTTTTGTTTTAGATTCCGTCTCTCACAGTTGAAGTGTACCTATGATAAAAATTACAGACCACTACATGCTTTGTAAGTAGGAAAATCTGCAAAATCGGCAGTGTATCAAATACTTGTTCTCCCCACTGTATCTGGGGAAGGGTATAAAACTATTTCTAGAGTGTTGAAAATTTCCAAGAGCACAGCGGTCACCATCATTAGCGCCATCGTGCGCTATCGTGCATACATTTATTTTGCCCTCCCACACCAAACGCGATCATGACACGCAGGTTAAAATATCAAAACAAACTCTGAACCAATGACATTAATTTGGGGACAGGTCGAAAAGCATTAAACATGTATGGTAATTTAGCTAGTTAGCTTGCCCTTGCTAGCTAACGTTAATTTGTCCTATTTAGCTAGCTTGCTGTTGCTAGCTAATTTGTCCTGGGATATAAACATTGAGTTGTTATTTTACCTGAAATGCACAAGGATCTCTACTCCGACAATTAATCCACACATAAAACGGCCAACAGAATCGTTTCTAGTCATCTCTCCTCCTTCCAGGCTTTTTCATTGTTTAACTTATATGGTGATCGCATCTAAACTTTCATTGTATTACCACGACTACCGGCAAAACAGTTCGTCTTTCTATCACCCACGTGGGTATAAACCAATGAGGAGATGGCACGTGGGTACCTGCTTCTATAAACCAATGAGGAGATGGGAGAGGCAGGACTTGCAGCGCGATCTGCGTCAGAAATAGGAATGAGTTCTATTTTAGCCCTTGGCGTCGCAGACGCTCGTTGGAGCGCGCGAGCAGTGTGGGTACAATAATTGAATAACATGGATTTCTAAATTTATTTTGCGACGCTCGCGCACGCGACGTGTTCGGTCTGGTCAGCATGTTATTAGATTACGAGCGTATTCAAGTGCAACGTTAGCAATGGTTTTGGGAAATAGCTTGGAGATTTAACAATCCTCCTACAGAGGTTCTAACAATGAACTTAGCCCTGGGCTTATGGGAGAGTGGCCAGATGGAAGAAGCCACGCCTGAGAAAAAGGCCTTTTTCACGAGAAAGACTGAGAGCATAAGGCAAAATATTCTGTGGTTTTATGAGTCAAAAAATTTACTATTTGGCCTGAATGCAAAGAGATATGTCTGGAGAAAACCAGGCACAGCTCATTACCTGTCTAACACCATCCCTACCGTGAAGCATGGTGGTAGCAGCATCATTCTATGGGGATACTTTTCAGCGGCAGGGACTGGGAGACTGGTAAGGATAGAGGGAACAATGAATAGAGTCAAATACAGACAAATCCTTGATGAGAACCTGCGTCAGAGTGCAAACAACCTTAGACTGGGTGGGGCGAAGATTTACGTTCCAACAGGACAATGACCCCAAGCACACAGCCAAAGAAATGCTGAAATGGCTTTGGAACAAAAATGTGAAGTCCTTCAGTGACCCAGCCAAAGCCCAAAATCTGTAATGAAGAATGGTAGAAAAGCTGATACACACATACCCGAGACGACTCAAAGCTGTAATCGCCTCCAAACGTGCTTCTACAAAGTATCGACTCTTATGTGAATACTTATGTAAATTAGATATTTCTGTATTTCATTTTCAATACATTTGCAAAAAAAAATCTAAAAATGTTTTCACTTTGTCAATATGGGATATTGTGTGTAGATGGGTGAGATAAAAAAAAAAAAATGTATTTTCAATTCAGGCTGTAACACAACAGCTCTGGCAGTCATCCCCAATACACAAGACATGAAGGGAAAGTACTTGTCTTTAGGAGGAAAGGACAACATAGGAGAGGCATGTTGTGCTTGAACGCCGTGCCAATGGAACAGAGGAGTTGACATCTAAAAATAACACACTTACGTTCCCAACACGCCAATGCCCTTTGCCATGAAAGACCTGAAACATTGAGCGCCATTTACACAAAATGACTATATTTTTCATATTTTTCATAATTTTCCTCATTTGATTTGATTTGAAGTATTTACCTAATATTTCTGTCCAATCCTCCTTCTTTCCTGTTGTGTGTCACACTGCCTCTCTCCCACCTCCTACCTCCTACCTCCTACCTCCTACCTCCCACCTCCTACCTCCTACCTCCCACCTCCTACCTCCCACCTCCTACCTCATTCCTCCCACCTCCTACCTCCCACCTCCCACCTCCTACCTCCTAGTACCCACCTCCCACCTCCTACCTCCTACCTCCTACCTCCCACCTCCCACCTCCCACCTCCTACCTCCCACCTCCTACCTCCCACCTCCCACCTCCTACCTCCTACCTCCTACCTCCCACCTCCCACCTCCTACCTCCTACCTCCCACCTCCTACCTCCCACCCCCTACCTCCCACCTCCCACCTCCTACCTCCTACCTCCTACCTCCTACCTCCTACCTCCTACCTCCCACCTCCTACCTCCTACCTCCCACCTCCTACCTCCTACCTCCTACCTCCCACCTCATACCTCCCACCTCCTACCTCCCACCTCCCACCTCCTACCTCCTACCTCCTAATCCCCACCTCCTACCTCCCACCTCCCACCTCCTACCTCCCACCTCCCACCTCCTACCTCCCACCTCCCACCTCCTACCTCCCACCTCCTACCTCCCACCTCCCACCTCCTACCTCCTACCTCCCACCTCCCACCTCCTACCTCCTACCTCCCACTGTTTGTCTGTCTCTCTCTCTCTCTCTCTCTCTCTCTCTCTCTCTCTCTCTCTCTCTCAATTAAGTTATATTTAAGGCCTTTATTGGCATGGGAAACATATGTTTACATTGCCAAAGCAAGTGAAATAGATAATAAACAAACAAAAAGTACAGTAAACATTACACTCACATAAGTTCCTAAAGAATGAAGTCATGAGTGAACAGGGAGTACAGGAGGGGACTGAGCATGCACCCCTGAGGGGCCCACATGTTGAGGATCAGCGTTGCAGATGTGTTGTTACCTACCCTTACCACCTGGGGGCGGCCCGTCAGGAAGTCCAGGATCCAGTTGCAGAGGGAGGTGTTTAGTCCCAGGGTCCTTAGCTTAGTGATGAGCTTTGAGGGTACTATGGTGTTGAATGCTGAGCTGTAGTCAATGAATAACATTCTCACTTAGGTGTTCCTTTTGTCCAGGTGGGAAAGGGCAGTGTGGAGTGAAATAGAGATTGCATCATCTGTGGACTTAAGAAGATACTTTATACAAGAGGAGAGCACACAAGGTGTTCTTCCTCCCCTGTGGATGATCTCCTGTCTGTCTGCCTGACGTTCCCTCTCAGCAGTTGCAGCGGGAGGTGTAATTCTCTTTTTCTTTTCTCATGATTTGGTTGGATCTAATTGTGTTGCTGTCCTGGGGCTCTGTGGAGTCTGTGTTTGTGAACAGAGCCCCAGGAGCAGCTTGCTTAGGGACTCTTCTCCAGGTTCATCTCTCTGTAGGGGATGGCTTTGTTATGGAAAGTTTGGGAATTGCTTCCTTTTAGGTGGTTGTAGAATTTAACGTCTCTTTTCTGGATTTTGATAATTAGCGGGTATCGGCCTAATTCTGTACTGCATGCATTATTTGGTGTTTTCTGTTTGTACACAGAGGTTATTTTAGTAGAATTCTACATGCAGAGTCTAATTTGGTGTTTGTCCCATTTTGTGAATTCTTGGTTGGTGAGTGGACCCCAGACCTCACAACCATAAAGTGCAATGGGTTCTATAACTGATTCAAGTATTTTTAGACAGATCCTAATCAGCCCTTCATGGTAGAGTGGCCAGATGGAAGCCACTCCTCAGTAAAAGGCACATGACAGCCCACTTGGAGTTTGCCAAAAGGTACCTAATGGAACTCTCATACCATGAGAAACAAGATTCTCTGGTCTGATGAAACCATGATTGAACTCTTTGGCCTTAATGCCAAGCATCACATCTGGATGAAACCTGGCACCATCCCTACGGTGAAGCATGGGGGTGGCAGCATCATGTTGTAAGGATGTTTTTCAGCTGCAGGTCCTGGGAGACTAGTCAGGATCGAGGGAAAGATGAACGGAGCAAAGTACAGAGAGATCCTTGATGAAATCCTGCTCCAGAGCGCTTAGGACCTCAGACTAGGGTGAAGGGGCACCTTCCATCAGGACATCGACCCAAAGCACACAGCCAAGAAAACGCAGGAGTGTCTTTGAGTGGCCCAGCCTGAGCCTGTACTTGAACCTGTCTCTGGAGAGACCTGAAAATAGCTGTGCGGCAACATTCCCCATCCAACCTGACAGAGCTTGAAAGGAACTGCAGAGAAGAATTGGAGAAATTCCCCAAATATAGGTGTGCCAAGCTTGTAGCTTCATACCCAAGAAGACTCGAGGCTGTAATCGCTGTCAAAGGTGCTTCAACAAAGTACTGAGTAAAGGGTCTGAATACTTATGTAAATGTCATATTCACGTTTTTTTTTAATTATATAATTTGCAACAATTTCATTACGGGGTATTTTGTGTAGATTAATGAGGAAAAAATGCAATTTAATAAATTTTTAGAATATGGCTGTAACGTAACAAAATGTGGAAAAAGTCAAGGGGTCTGAATACTTTCCAAAGGCTCTGTATGTATTGAAGAGGTTGGGACTTAAGCTGTATCTCTGTCTCACCCAATGGCCCTGTGGAAAGAAATGTGTGTTTTTTGCCAATTTTAACTGCACACTTGTTGTTTGTGTACAGTACATAGATTTCATAATGTCGTATGTTTTTCCCCCAACCCCATTTTCCATAAATTTGTATAGCAGAGTCAAAAGCTTTTTTGAAATCAACAAAGCATGAGAAGACTGTGCCTTTGTTTTGGTTTGTTTCTTTTGTCAATTAGGGTGTGCTGGGTGAATACGTGTTCTGTCATACGGTAATTTGGTAAAAAGCCAAATTGACATTTGCTCAGTACATTGTTTTCACTGAGGAAATGTACGAGTCTGCCGTTAATGATAATGCAGAGGATTCTCCCAAGGTTGCTGTTGACGCATATCCCACGGTAGTTATTGGGGTCAAATTTGTTTCACTTTTGTGGATTGAGGTGATCAGTCCTTGATTCCTAATATTGGGGAAGATGCCAGAGCCGAGGATGATGTTACAGAGTTTAAGTATAGCCAATTAGAATTTGTGGTCTGTATATTTTAGCATTTCATTGAGGATACCATCAACTCCACAGGCCTTTTTGGGGGTTGGAGGGTTTGTATTTTGTCCTGCAGTTCATTCAATGTAATTGGAGATTCCAGTGGGTTCTGGTAGTCTTTAATAGTTGATTCTAAGATTTGTATTGGATCTCTATCACTCTGTCTGTCTGTCTGTCCGTCCGTCCGTCCGTCCGTTTCGCTGTCTCACTCTCTCTCTCTCTCTGTCTATCTGTCTCTCTCTCTCTCTGTCTGTCCGTCCATCTGTCTCGCTCGCTGTCTGTCTGTCTGTCTGTCTGTCTGTCTGTCTGTCTGTCTGTCTGTCTGTCTGTCTGTCTGTCTGTCTGTCTGTCTCTCGCTCTCTCTCTCTGTCTATCTGTCTCTCTCGCTCTTTTCTCTCTCTCGCTCTGTCTGTCTGTCTGTCTGTCTGTCTGTCTGTCTGTCTGTCTGTCTGTCTGTCTGTCTGTCTGTCTGTCTGTCTGTCTGTCTGTCTGTCTGTCTGTCTGTCTGTCTGTCTGTCTGTCTGTCTGTCTGTCTGTCTGTCTGTCTGTCTGTCTGTCTCTCTCTCTCTCTCTCTGTCTCTGTCTCTGTCTCTGTCTCTGTCTCTGTCTCTGTCTCTGTCTCTCTCTCTGTCTGTCAATTCAATTCAATTCAATTCAATTCAAGGGGCTTTATTGGCATGGGAAACATGTGTTAACATTGCCAAAGCAAGTGAGGTAGGTAATATACAAAAGTCAAATAAACAATAAAAATGAACAGTAAACATTACACATACAGAAGTTTCAAAACAATAAAGACATTACAAATGTCATATTATATATATGCAGTGTTGTAACAATGTACAAATGGTTAAAGCACACAAGTTAAAATAAATAAACATAAATATGGGTTGTATTTACAGTGGTGTTTGTTCTTCACTGGTTGCCCTTTTCTTGTGGCAACAGGTCACAAATCTTGCTGCTGTGATGGCACACTGTGGAATTTCACCCAGTAGATATGGGAGTTTATCAAAATTGGATTTGTTTTCGAATTCTTTGTGGATCTGTGTAATCTGAGGGAAATATGTCTCTCTAATATGGTCATACATTGGGCAGGAGGTTAGGAAGTGCAGCTCAGTTTCCACCTCATTTTGTGGGCAGTGTGCACATAGCCTGTCTTCTCTTGAGAGCCATGTCTGCCTACGGCGGCCTTTCTCAATAGCAAGGCTATGCTCACTGAGTCTGTACATAGTCAAAGCTTTCCTTAAGTTTGGGTCAGTCACAGTGGTCAGGTATTCTGCCACTGTGTACTCTCTGTTTAGGGCCAAATAGCATTCTAGTTTGCTCTGTTTTTTTGTTAATTCTTTCCAATGTGTCAAGTAATTATCTCTCTCTCTGTCTGTCTCTCTCACTCTCTGTCTGTCTCTCTCTCTCTCTCTCCTTTCTTCTATATTTGACCACCAACATCTCACTGATGTTTCATTCATTCTTCCATCTCTTTGTCATTTTTACTCCGTTTTGCTGCGTGTTCATTCAGTTTGTTTTGTTATGCACACAGAAGAAAATAGTAAATGGTATGGCTACATGATTTTCATTTTGATGTAGTATTTTCTTTTCTGTTTATTCCCACCACTTGGCGTTATTGCTTTCAGTAGTCTAGACGCTGCAGTATTTCAGTCGCCAACAGCAGAGGCAAAGATGCCCACTTTGAGGATAAGTCCACTAAACTCATCAGTTAAATTTGTGCAGGCACACTGCGCTCAGCGAAGGAGGATGTGACTTATTTCTCGCATTGAGTTAATCCACCTCGACATTTGGAGATGCTTTATCCAACGACTGCTTTTCCTGTTCTGAAAGGATGACAGAAAACACAAGTTTGCTATTTGTTCTCCCTCACTTCAAAGAAATGTGGGATCCACCTGCGGTTGTGCAGTGTTTCGTATCGGATGAGTACAAGGTGTGTCACCTGTGAAAAAAATAAAAACTGAGGTAAGTTATTTTGTATATATTTTAACAGTTCTCAGCGCATGTATACGCTATATGTCTTGTTGTCTTGTGTTGCTATTTATTTATACATTTTAGGTTATGTAGACTAGACACCGCTGAATGACAATATTGGCAGTGTTATTGTTTTCAACCTGGACTCAGAGGTAGACATAACATAGTAAATGTAAATCTGTATCCCTTCATTTAGTGTGAGATGTTACATTTCATATGGTATGTATTCATTTGTGGATGCCCATCATCCATTTCATATGATATGTTACGAATTGCAATTCGTACAATATGTAATATGTTATGAATTCCAATTTATTGTGGCTAACAATAGCTAGGTGGCTAATGCTAATGTTAGATAAGTGGCTAACTATGTCTAGGCTAGTGGTTAGGGTTAAGGTTAGAGTTAGGAGTTAGGAGTTAGGTTAAAGGGTTGTAGACTAGAGGAACGGTTAGCTAACTTATGTAACCATGCCAAACGTAACATATCATACTAATTTGAGTGTCCTGGATTTACATTTACTATGCTACGTCTAGTGTATGAGACCAGGCTGTTGTTTTTGCTTGTATGCTATAGTCATGTCCGTCACAGAGACTTAGCTATATCCTTAATCCTCATTTATTATTAAGGTTCTTCATGCAACTACTGATTTGTTTCATTAAATCTACTACACAGGATTTCCTTTATGAAGATGCCCACAGAACGTTTATGTGTGTCCATTGGAACGTTGCTGTTTGCCTTTTTGTCTTTCTCCACTGTTCGAGGTAAGAGATGATACGCTGCGATGGTTTGCTGATAAAGAGTTAAATTGATGGCTGTTTATTAAACCAAAGGACACTCTCTAAATCTCTCAGGGGCCGGTTAGTGGATAACTGCTGTATCCATACTGCATATTGAATGTTGAAGAAGTACACCATTGTTTTTGTTATTCGTAGCTGCTATGCCCCAGGGCACTGTACATCAAATCAAAATGTATTGATCACATACACATATTTAGCAGATGTTATTGTGGGTGTAGTGAAATGCTTGTGTTCCTAGCTCCAACAGTGCAGGAGTATCTAACAATTCACAACAATACACACAAATCTCAAAGTAAAAGAATGGAATTAAGAAATGTATAAATATGAGGATGAGCAATGTCAGAGTGGCATTGACTATAATATAGTAGAATACAGTATATGCAAATGAAATAAGTAACTGTAACTGATTGAAGAATCTGGAGAGAAAATACCCAAACCACTCTCAGGGATTTGAATTACTAGCCTGTGTTATTATTCAGGATTTTTCAATCAAATGAACCTATTTCGTCTGGTCTATTACAAAGCTGAGTAGGTGTTGTGCCCCACTTTAAAATCCAATCAGTCTACCTTTGTGTCTTAAAATACCATTACAGCTTTGGCGAGGAGAAAAGTGTTCATAAGGTGTGCCCGTTGACCCGTGTCACAGTGTGTGACAGAGTGTTTGTGTGTCAAATTGTTTGAGAGACCGAGGGTGACAAAGAGAGAGAGAGAGAGAATATGTGTGTGTGTATGTGTGTGTGTGTGCAGAGAGAGAGAGCAGAAAGAAAACTGCAAAAATGGTGTTCGAGAGGTGTTGTTCCAGTGAGTGAAGGGTGTAATAACATGTTATTATTATCCCAGAACAGACCTGGTAGGGATCCAGGAGAGAGTCAGAACAGACCTGGTAGGGATCCAGGAGAGAGTCAGAACAGACCTGGTAGGGATCCAGGAGAGAGTCAGAGCAGAACAGATAGGGATCTAGGACAGTGGGTGAATGGAGAGAGTCAGGGGCAGAACAGATTTCAGAATACACAGAATACTTGTGTCCTTCATGGAGCTTATTGTTTATTGATCGACTCCAGATGAACTGTGTTCCATCATCCATTCTGTCTCTTTCAAGGATGTGTATGCTGTATTTTATTTTGCAGGCAGCCCTCCCTCCCCCTGGCATTGAACCAAACATGGCGGAGGTACTTTATGTTCCCAAGAGACCACATGGTCGCCTGCTCCCCCTCAGATTGTAATACAGGGATACCCACTGGGCTCTCAGCTACAGACTCTATTCAGCAGGAAAATAAGGAAAGATGAAAAGAGTGATCCTGGAGGAGGAGAGAACAGGAACACAGAGACCACAGAAAAAGCAAGAAAAGAAGCTCAGATTTTTTTATCCGTTGGGTCTCGTTGGTGCAAAATGTGTCCCTCTATGACCATCTAATACTTTTATCCAGAAACACTGGCTGCTACTTAAGGAGTTCAAAGGTGAATGGATAATTGAGGTTGAAACTTTGACTCGCTCAGACTTAATGCCACACGTCTAATGTACAATCATTGTACAGTATAGGCATCACCCAAAACATGTCTTCATGTCTAGTAGGCAACACCATGTAGTTGATGAATGTAAATGCTTAGAATTGGCTCATTATAGTACGTTACATCACTTTACCCATGGGTAATCCTGACTGCTTTTATGTGATGAGTTCAGTTTGTGTGTATGCGTTTCCTGTTTACTTTGATGACTTAGATACAGTTCGATGAGTGAAGTCAGTGCTGAGAATAATTATGTTGTGATGGTAATAACATTCCTTCTGTGTGGCATCAGGGTCTATTGGAATCCTGAGGCTTTCCCAGACTCAATTACCAGCCCCCTTTACCAGTCTCAATTACCAGCCTCCTTTACCAGCCTCAATTACCAGCCTCCTTTACCAGCCTCCTTTCCCAGACTCAATTACCAGCCTCCTTTACCAGTCTCCTTTACCAGCCTCCTTTACTAGCCTCAATTACCAGCCTCCTTTACCAGCCTCCTTTATTAACCTCAATTACCAGCCTCCTTTACTAGCCTCCTTTACCAGCCTCAATTACCAGCCTCCTTTACCAGCCTCAATTACCAGCCTCCTTTACTAGCCTCCTTTACCAGCCTCAATTACCAGCCTCCTTTACCCAGCCTCCATTACCAGCCTCCTTTAGCAGGCTCAATTACCAGCCTCCTTTACCAGTGTCAATTACCAGCCTCCTTTACCAGTCTCCATTACCAGCCTCTTTTACCAGCCTCCATTACCCGTCTCCTTTACCAGTCTCAATTACCAGCCTCCTTTACCAGTCTCCATTACCAGCCTCTTTTACCAGCCTCCATTAAAAGTCTCCTTTACCAGTCTCCATTACCAGTTTCCATTACCAGTCTCCTTTACCAGTCTCCATTACCAGTCTCCTTTACCAGTCTCATTTACCAGTTTCCATTACCAGTCTCCATTACCAGTCTCAATTACCAGCCTCCTTTACCAGTCTCCATTACCAGTCTCAATTACCAGTTTTCATTACCAGTCTCCATTACCAGTCTCAATTACCAGCCTCCTTTACCAGTCTCCATTACCAGTCTCAATTACCAGCCTCCTTTACCAGTCTCAATTACCAGCCTCCTTTACCAGTCTCCATTACCAGCCTCTTTTACCAGCCTCTTTTACCAGCCTCCATTACCAGTCTCCATTACCAGTCTCCATTACCAGTCTCCTTTACCAGCCTCCATTACCAGTCTCCTTTACCAGTCTCCATTACCAGCCTCCTTTACCAGTCTCATTTACCAGTCTCAATTACCAGCCTCCTTTACCAGCCTCCTTTACCAGTCTCCATTACCAGCCTCTTTTACCAGCCTCCAATACCAGTCTCCATTACCAGTCTCCATTACCAGCCTCTTTTACCAGCCTCCATTACCAGCCTCCATTACCAGCCTCCATTACCAGTCTCCTTTACCAGCCTTCTTTACCAGTCTCAATTACCAGTCTCCTTTACCAGTCTCAATTACCAGCCTCCTTTACCAGTCTCAATTACCAGCCTCCTTTACCAGTCTCAATTACCAGCCTCCTTTACCAGTCTCCTTTACCAGTCTCCTTTACCAGTCTCCTTTACCAGTCTCCATTACCAGTCTCCTTTACCAGTCTCCATTACCAGTCTCCATTACCAGTCTCCATTACCAGTCTCCATTACCAGTCTCCATTACCAGTCTCCATTACCAGTCTCCTTTACCAGCCTCCTTTACCAGCCTCCTTTACCAGTCTCCATTACCAGCCTCCTTTACCAGTCTCCATTACCAGTCTCCATTACCAGTCTCAATTACCCGCCTCCTTTACCAGTCTCCATTATCAGTCTCCATTACCAGTCTCAATTACCAGCCTCCTTTACCAGTCTCCTTTACCAGTCTCCTTTACCAGTCTCCATTACCAGTCTCCTTTACCAGTTTCCATTACCAGTCTCCATTACCAGTCTCCATTACCAGTCTCCATTACCTGTCTCCATTACCAGTCTCCATTACCAGTCTCCATTACCAGTCTCCTTTACCAGCCTCCTTTACCAGCCTCCTTTACCAGTCTCCATTACCAGCCTCCTTTACCAGTCTCCATTACCAGTCTCCATTACCAGTCTAAATTACCCGCCTCCTTTACCAGTCTCCATTACCAGTCTCCATTACCAGTCTCAATTACCAGCCTCCTTTACCAGTCTCAATTACCAGCCTCCTTTACCAGTCTCCTTTACCAGTCTCCTTTACCAGTCTCCATTACCAGTCTCCTTTACCAGTTTCCATTACCAGTCTCCATTACCAGTCTCAATTACCAGTCTCAATTACCAGTCTCCTTTACCAGTCTCAATTACCAGCCTCCATTACCCGTCTCCTTTACCAGTCTCAATTACCAGCCTCCTTTACCAGTCTCCATTACCAGCCTCTTTTACCAGCCTCCATTACCAGTCTCCTTTACCAGTCTCCATTACCAGTTTCCATTACCAGTCTCCTTTACCAGTCTCCATTACCAGTCTCCTTTACCAGTCTCATTTACCAGTTTCCATTACCAGTCTCCATTACCAGTCTCAATTACCAGCCTCCTTTACCAGTCTCCATTACCAGTCTCAATTACCAGTTTTCATTACCAGTCTCCATTACCAGTCTCAATTACCAGCCTCCTTTACCAGTCTCCATTACCAGTCTCAATTACCAGCCTCCTTTACCAGTCTCAATTACCAGCCTCCTTTACCAGTCTCCATTACCAGCCTCTTTTACCAGCCTCTTTTACCAGCCTCCATTACCAGTCTCCATTACCAGTCTCCATTACCAGTCTCCTTTACCAGCCTCCATTACCAGTCTCCTTTACCAGTCTCCATTACCAGCCTCTTTACCAGCCTCCATTACCAGTCTCCTTTACCAGTCTCCATTACCAGTCTCAATTACCAGCCTCCTTTACCAGTCTCCTTTACCAGTCTCAATTACCAGCCTCCTTTACCAGCCTCCTTTACCAGTCTCCATTACCAGCCTCTTTTACCAGCCTCCATTACCAGTCTCCATTACCAGTCTCCATTACCAGCCTCTTTTACCAGCCTCCATTACCAGCCTCCATTACCAGCCTCCATTACCAGTCTCCTTTACCAGCCTTCTTTACCAGTCTCAATTACCAGTCTCCTTTACCAGTCTCAATTACCAGCCTCCTTTACCAGTCTCAATTACCAGCCTCCTTTACCAGTCTCAATTACCAGCCTCCTTTACCAGTCTCCTTTACCAGTCTCCTTTACCAGTCTCCATTACCAGTCTCCTTTACCAGTTTCCATTACCAGTCTCCATTACCAGTCTCCATTACCAGTCTCCATTACCAGTCTCCTTTACCAGTCTCCATTACCAGTCTCCATTACC
The DNA here is from genome assembly GCF_045679555.1 of Salvelinus alpinus. Lineage (NCBI taxonomy): Eukaryota > Metazoa > Chordata > Actinopteri > Salmoniformes > Salmonidae > Salvelinus > Salvelinus alpinus. Next base: position 9,903,245 of record NC_092105.1, on the reverse strand, counting down.
AGTCTCCTTTACCAGCCTCCTTTACCAGCCTCCTTTACCAGCCTCCTTTACCAGTCTCCATTACCAGTCTCCATTACCAGTCTCAATTACCCGCCTCCTTTACCAGTCTCCATTATCAGTCTCCATTACCAGTCTCAATTACCAGCCTCCTTTACCAGTCTCCTTTACCAGTCTCCATTACCAGTCTCCATTACCAGTCTCAATTACCAGTCTCCTTTACCAGTCTCTATTACCAGTCTCCATTACCAGTCTCCATTACCAGCCTCCTTTACCAGCCTCCTTTACCAGCCTCCATTACCAGTCTCCATTACCAGTCTCAATTACCAGTCTCAATTACCAGCCTCCTTTACCAGTCTCCATTACCAGCCTCCTTTACCAGCCTCCTTTACCAGTCTCCATTACCAGTCTCCATTACCAGTCTCCCTTACCAGTCTCCTTTACCAGTCTCCTTTACCAGCCTCCTGTACCAGTCTCCATTACCAGTCTCATTTACCAATCTCAATTACCAGCCTCCTTTACCAGTCTCCTTTACCAGTCTCCATTACCAGGTCCATAGTCTCTCACACATAGTTGGTAAGTAATGTCCATGTTGTACAGCCATATCCAGTCAGTAGTATGCACTTACGTGTAGTATGCACTTACGTGTAGTATGCACTTACGTGTAGCCGCGGCCCTTGCAGAGCAAGGGGAAACACTACTTCTAGGTTTCAGAGCAAGTGACGTAACTGATTGAAACGCTATTAGCGCGTACCCGCTAACTAGCTTGCCATTTCACATCCGTTACATATGCACTTACGTGTAGTATGCACTTACGTGCCTCCTTAAATTGAACTACAGTAGACTCCAAACATAGCACGGATGTGTCATTATTTAAAGAGTCACCCAGCTGAGTGTTATTATCAGAAACACCAGAGGCGTCCAGACAGGGCAATGGGAGCATAATGTGATTGGGAAGGTTGCATCCTTCAGCCTGGCCTTCAAGCTCCTCCTGTGATGATTGTAGGGCTGTCAGAGGGGCTGTCAGAGGGGCTCTCTTACCTCTCTAGGATCAGCAAGTGATCGAATCACACACTTCCTCAGTCAGCACATTACACGGGATATGCTTACACTGGACATTTTAGTGCTTGGTTTGAACTCTAGCAAACTAAATACTTTGGGATTGTTGACAACATTTACCTAGATTTCGGCACTTTTCGCAGCAGTTCATGAGAAGTTTTCTGTAACATTTCAAGAAAGGTCCACTGGTTAGATGACCGTTATGTCATCCATATCGTAATTAAATCGATCTGCTCTCAGGACAGAGTTCGCTTTCGTTGTCGACAACATCTCTATCACTATCACATTTCTCTCTGCCTGAAAAATAACTATTCTCACTGCATTGACAGTACATTTGTGACCAAATGAATTGGATGATATCTGCTCTGTACTGCACAACAATCTGTGTCCTCACATATTACGAGGGGGCACAGATGTTTCCCTGTCGTTGGCACTCTCACCCTACCATCTGTGGGCTTGATTGACAGGCCAAAGACAATGCAGAGAAGACCGCTGATATCTTCTGCTTTGTATGAGAGAGAGAGAGAGAACTGTCTCCCGCAGAAAGACATCACGTCTATTCAATACCAATCGAATGCTGCACTCAGAGTAGAGTCAGTGGTTACCGATCTTTTTCGGTTTCTCTACCACCAACTGAATTTTGCTATTCCCGGAGTACCCTTGAAGTACCCCCTCATGTGCATTTCACCAGTACCCCCTATGGATAGACCAGGTACCCCCTATGGACAGGTCCTAGTACCCCTGGTTGGGAACCACTGCTCTACTCCACCCCAGCACAACATGGGACAGGACTGTAGCCTATACATTCACTTGGGTGACAATTAGTGTTGTTACTGTCACTGTAATGGAGATGAAGTGAGTCCTGGAGTACCTCGACACTGTAGACTGGGGAACATGTGCTCCGTGTTCACCTGGCTGCAACAGGGAATTCCCACTGTCTCAGTGTCAAGAGCTAGCAAGCAGCAATGGATAATGGAAACGATCAGCCAGCCAAGTTTATTTTTTAATTTAACCTTTATTTAACCAGGTAGGCCAGTTGAGAACAAGTTGTCATTTACAACTGCGACCTGGCCAAGATAAAGCAAAGCAGTGCAACAAAAAACAACAACACAGAGTTACACATGGGATAAACAAAACTACAGTCAATAACAATAGAAAAATATATATACAGTGTGTGCAAATGGAGTAAGGCGGTAAGTTAATAAATAGACCATAGTAGCGAAGTAATTACAATTTAGCAAATTAACACTGGAGTGATAGATGTACAGATGATGATGTGCATGTAGAAATACTGGTGTGCAAAAGAGCAAAAAAAAGTGAATAAAAACAATATGGGGATGAGGTAGGTAGTTGGATGGGCTAATTACAGATGGGCTATGTACAGCTGCAGCGATCGGTTAGCTGCTCAGAAGCTGATGCTTAAAGTTAGTGAGGGAGACATAAGTACCCAATTTCAGCGATTTTTGCAAATCGTTCCAGTCATTGGCAGCAGAGAATTGGAAGGAGAGGCAGCCAATGTAGGTGTTGGGGGCTTTGTGGATGACCAGTGAGATATACCTGCTGGAGCGCATGCTATGGGTGGGTGTTGTTCTGGTGACCAGTGAGCTGAGATAAGGCGGAGCTTTACCTACCAAAGACTTATAGACCAGTGGGTCTGGCGATGAATATGTAGCGAGGGCCAGCCGACGAGAGCATACAGGTCGCAGTGGTGTGTGGTATATGGGTGTTGGTGACAAAATGGATGGCACTGTGATAGACTGCATCCAGTTTGTTGAGTAGAGTGTTGGAGGCTATTTTGTAAATGACATCCCCGAAGTCGAGTATCGGTAGGATAGTCAGTTTTACGAGGGTATGTTTGGCAGCGTGAGTGAAGGAGGCTTTGTTGCCAAGTAGGAAGCTGATTCTAGATTTAATTTTGGATTGGAGATGCTTGATATGAGTCTGGAAGGAGAGTTTACAGTCTAGCCAGACACCTAGGTATTTGTAGTTGTCCACATATTCTAAGTCAGAACCATCCAGAGTAGTAATGCTAGTTGGGCGGGCGGGTGTGGGCAGCGATTGGTAGAAGAGCATGCATTGAGTTTTACTAGCGTTTAAGAGCAGTTGGAGGCCACAGAAGGAGTGTTGTGAAGCTCGTTTGGAGGTTTGTTAATTAACACAGTGTCCAAAGAAGGGCCAGATGTATACAGACTGGTGTCGTCTGCGTAGAGGTGGATCAAGGAATCACCCGCAGCAAGAGCGACATCATTGATATATACAGAGAAAAGGGTCGGTGCGAGAATTGAACCCTGTGGTATCCGCATAGAGACTGCCAGAGGTCTGGACAACAGGCCCTCCGATTTGACACACTCAACTCTGTCTGAGAAGTAGTTGGTGAACCAGGCGAGACAGTTATTTGAGAAACCAAGGCTGTTGAGTCTGCCGATAAGATTACGGTGATTGACAATGTCGAAAGCCTTGGCCAGGTCGATGAAGACGGCTGCACAGTACTGTCTTTTATCGATGGCGGTTATGATATCGTTTTGTACCTTGAGCGTGGCTGAGGTTCCCCCATGACCAGCTCGGAAACTGGATTGCACAGCGCAGAAGGAAGGGTGGGATTCGAAATGGTCAGTGATCTGTTTGTTAACTTTGCTTTCAAAGACTTTGGAAAGCCAGGGCAGGATGGATATAGGTCTGTAACATTTTGGGTCTAGAATGTCACCCCCTTTGAAGAGGGGGATGACATCGGCAGCTTTCCAATCTTTAGGAATCTCGGACAATACGAAAGAGAGGTTGAACAGACTAGTAATAGGGGTTGCAACAATGGCGGCGGATAATTTTAGAAAGAGAGGGTCCAGATTGTCTAGCCCAGCTGATTTGTTTGGGTCCAGGTTTTACAGCTCTTTCAGAACATCTGCTATCTGGATTTGGGTGAAGGAGAAGCTGGGGAGGCTTGGGCAAGTAGCTGCGGGGGGTGCGGAGCTGTTGGCCGGGGTTGGGGTAGCCAGGAGGAAAGCATGGCCAGCCGAAGAGAAATGCTTATTGAAGTTCTCGATTATCAGGGATTTATCGGTGGTGACAGTGTTTCCTAGCCTCAGTGCAGTGGGCAGCTGGGAGGAGGTGCTCTTGTTCTCCATGGACTTTACAGTATCCCAGAACATTTTGGAGTTAGAGCTGCAGGATGCAAATTTCTGTTTGAAAAAGCTAGCCTTTGCTTTCCTAACTGACTGTGTGTATTGGTTCCTGACTTCCCTGAAAAGTTGCATATCGCAGGGACTGTTCAATGCTAGTGCAGTACGCCACAGGATGTTTTTGTGCTGGTCGAGGGCAGTCAGGTCTGGAGTGAACCAAGGGCTATATCTGTTCTTAGTTCTACATTTTTTGAAAGGGGCATGCTTATTTAAGGTGGTGAAGAAATTACTTTTAAAGAACAACCAGGCATCCTCTACTGACGGGATAAGGTCAATATCCTTCCAGGATACCCCGGCCAGGTCGATTAGAAAGGCCTGTTTGCAGAAGTGTTTTAGGGAGCGTTTGACAGTTATGAGGGGTGGTCGTTTGACCGTGGATCAATAACCGATGCAGGCAATGGGGCAGTGATCGCTGAGATCCTGATTGAAAACAGCAGAGGTGTATTTGGAGGGAAAGTTGGTCAGGATAATATCTATGAGGTTGCCCATGTTTACGGATTTAGGGTTGTAACTGATGTGTTCCTTGATAATTTGTGTGAGATTGAGGGCATCTAGCTTAGATTGTAGGACGGCCGTGGAGTGAAGCATATCCCAATTTAGGTCACCTAGCAGAATGAACTCTGGGGATAGATGGGGGGGCAATCAATTCACCATATGGTGTCCAGGGCACAGCTGGGAGCTGAGAGGGGTCTATAACAGGTGGCAATAGTGAGAGACTTATTTCTGGAGAGAATATTTTTTAAAATAGAAGCTCGAACTGTTTGTGCATAGACCTGTAAAGTATGACATGACTTTGCAGGCTATCTCTGCAGTAGATTGCAACTCCTCCCCCTTTGGCAGTTCTCTCTTGATGGAAAATGTTATAGTTGGGGATGGAAATCTCAGAATTTTTGGTGGCCTTCCTAAGCCAGAATTCAGAGACGGCAAGGACATCAGGGTTGGCGGAGTGTGCTAAAGCAGTGAGTAAATCATGTTAACATTCATGAAACAAGACTTTTACAGTTACAGAAGTCAAATAATGAGAGCGCCTGGGGACACAGGGCCTAGGTTAACCTCCACGTCACCCGAGGAACAGAGGAGGAGTAGGATGAGGGTACGGCTAAAGGCTATCAAAACTGGTCGTCTAGTGCGTTGGGGACAGAGAATAAATGTCTGTCTGTCTGTCTGTCTATCTGTCTGTCTGTCTGTCTGTCTGTCTGTCTGTCTGTCTGTCTGTCTGTCTCTGTCTGTCTGTCTGTCTGTCTGTCTGTCTGTCTGTCTGTCTGTCTGTCTGTCTGTCTGTCTGTCTGTGTATGAGACTCCATCTGTAGTGTATTTGTATGTGTACAAGGATCCCAATTTAGTTGCTGAACAGAGCCCAATGTGTCCCAAATGGCACCCTCTTCCCTATATAGTGCACTACTTCTGATCAGAGCCCTATATAGTGCACTAATTCTGATCAGAGCCCTATGGGGTCCGAACAAGATTAAGTCAGTTACATCACAAATTAAACAGTACATCAACACATTATTACACCACTACTCTACCACTACATATCTACAATACAACACATTATTACACCACTACTCTACCACTATATATCTACAATACAACTCATTATTACACCACTATATATCTACAATACAACACATTATTACACCACTATATATCTACAATACAACACAGTATTACACCACTACTCTACCACTATATATCTACAAGACAACACATTATTACATGTGGAATAGATGTGGAATAGATAATAGATAATTATATAGAATAGATAATATATATAAAATAGCAATAGAATAGTATTTTCAGACAGATAAAAGGATAATGCTTCCATCCAAAGCTTAATTGAAAACTATATTTTCTTTTTTACAGCAGACCGATTGAGCTGTTATAAGACACTGTTTTTAAATGATCAGTGCCTGTGTGACCCCATTCCTCATTATCTTCTCAACTGGAATGGAAATGCTGGTGGCTTTATTTTTATTTTTCCTTTTAACATAGTTTCTGTCTATAATCTCCCCAGAACATCAAAAGCCTAATTTCTTCTCTTCTTCCTTCCCTTCCTCCCTTCTTCACAGACAGCGTGCAATGCAGCACGGTGTGGGAATACATTAGCAGTATGTCATTAGCAGCATGAAAGCCCCGCTGTAAAACAACACTAGCATTTTAGCTAATTAGCTACTTTGCAGCTACTTACTCCTTTTTTTTTAGCTACTTTGCTACTAGTTAATATGTTAGCTAACCCTTCCCCTATAATCCTAACCTTAACTCTTTAACCTAACTCCTAACCTTAACCCCTGACCTTATGCCTTTAACCTAAATCCTAACTGTAACCTTAACCCCTAATCTTAACCCTTTAACCTAACTCCTAACCTTAACCCCTGACCTTATGCCTTTAACCTAAATCCTAACCGTAACCTTAACCCCTGACCTTAACCCTTTAACCTAACTCCCAACCTTAACCCCTGACCTTATGCCTTTAACCTAAATCCTAACCGTAACCTTAACCCCTGACCTTAACCCTTTAACCTAACTCCTAACCTTAACCCCTGACCTTATGCCTTTAACCTAAATCCTAACCTTAACCCCTGACCTTATGCCTTTAACCTAACTCCTAACCTTAACCCCTGACCTTAACCCTTTAACCTAACTCCTAACCTTAACCCCTGACCTTATGCCTTTAACCTAAATCCTAACCTTAACCCCTGACCTTAACCCTTTAACCTAACTCCTAACCTTAACCCCTGACCTTAACCCTTTAACCTAACTCCTAACCTTAACCCCTGACCTTAACCCTTTAACCGAACTCCCAACCTTAACCCCTGACCTTATGCCTTTAACCTAAATCCTAACCGTAACCTTAACCCCTGACCTTAACCCTTTAACCTAACTCCTAACCTTAACCCCTGACCTTATGCCTTTAACCTAAATCCTAACCTTAACCCCTGACCTTAACCCTTTAACCTAACTCCTAACCTTAACCCCTGACCTTAACCCTTTAACCTAACTCCTAACCTTAACCCCTGACCTTATGCCTTTAACCTAAATCCTAACCGTAACCTTAACCCCTGACCTTAACCCTTTAACCTAACTCCTAACCTTAACCTTAACCCCTAACCTTAACCCTATCCCCTAGCCTAGATAACGTTAGCCAGACATTTCTGTTTTATGTTTGATAGGCTTACAATACATTTTAATTTAGCCAACCATTGTTACTCTGGTCTGAGTGGGTGCGATGTGTACAGTGCATATGAACGTTCGCAGGGCTCATGAGGTATGAAGTTCTGTTGTTGTGTGTAATGGGAGCGCGCGCTTCAGTGCGCATACAAATAGGCTACGTTTCCTGTTCGCTTTGGAGTCAGAACGTTGAATAAGAGACATTTATTGTTCCATGTATGTACGGTGTTGAAATATCATGAATAATCATTAAGTCTGATGAAGAGGAATGTACTGTACCAATGTAACAATGGGTGTGGAAATTGTTTTTTACAATATAGAACCAGTTTATTGGTTGTAATTGCCAATATGGTAATTATATGGTACTGGTAGCCAAGTGCTTATATTATACAGGCTCACCTGTTTGAGCTCCCAGTAGACAGGTTCCATTTGGTTTCTCAAGGGGAGGCTGTATACAGTCTTGTCCCTTTACCTGTGTCCGTTCAGATAGGACAGGTAAAGCCTGATACAGAGGCTATTTCCAGTGGGCTACTGCCCGTGTATATTTGGTAAATCTACTCGTATATTTTGTATAATATGGTTCTTTCACCGTTGCGTCCCCAAGAGCGTCCCCAAGAGCTGTAAATAAATGTACACTCTGAGCACGTCAAACTCCCTTGTCTTCTGCTGATGTCATGGCCTTAGCACTGCTACAAAGGGACATATTTTACAGTCACATAGGCTAATCAAAATGTGTTGTAGACAAAATAATGAAAACGACTGTGTTGGTAGCCTCAATAAACAGACAAGGAATAGTGGTTGAACAAGTGCTTGCTTGCATGTATAGATTTTTATTTTATTTTTTACTTGACTTGAGATTTGGCTTGAAAAGTTGTGACTCGACTTGACTTGCTGTTAGAATGCACACCTTGGACTTGACTCGAGTCTTGAACCATTCTACTTGGAACTCGACTTGAGACTCGGACCTTGTGACTTGAGACTTGCTTGTGACTCAAATAATAGTGACTTGGACCCACTTCTGTTCATTATAGGTGCCTACAGTCATCACTGAGTTGGTGCATGAGGAACCCATGAGAGATTCAGTCATAGTTTCACACTGTTCTCAAAGGCTTGTCCCTCCCTCCCTCCCTCCTGCCCACCCTCTTGCAAATCAAAGGATAGCTCAAAGGACAACAACAAATGATGGACAGATCTAGCACTGCTGCAGAGAAAACGACAGAGGCAACATATGAGATTGCTTGGATACTCGCAAGAAACAACAAGGCCTTCACAGATGCAGAGATTGTTAAATAATGTTTTTATGGCCTCAGCCAAAATATTATATGCTGATTTCACAAACAAGGAAGCTATTTTAAAGCAAATTAAGGGACTGCAACTCTCAGACTCGACCATAACAAGACGCATAGAAGACATCGGCGGGGACATCATTAGCAACTGATTACTGACATATCCGTGGCGCCATGTTTTAGTATTGCGCTTGACGAAAGCACTGATGTAACTGACATTGCCCAATTATGTGTTTGGGTCCGATTCCCTCAAAACGAGTCGTTCAGAGAGGAACTTCTATGTTTAATACCCCTTCAGGGACAAACACGAGGAGAGGATATTCTGAAAGACCTTGTTACATTGTTTTGCTGATAATAACATTGACTGGTCAAATCTGGAATCTGTGTGCCCTGACGGCGCCACAAACATGCGAGGGAAGGAGAAAGGACTCATAGGTGGCAGGGTAGCCTAGTGGTTAGAGCGTTGGACTAATAACCGAAAGGTTGCAAGATCAAATCCCTGAGCTGACAAGGTAAAATATCTGTTGTTCTGCCCCTGAACAAGGCATGGTTCCTAGGCCATCATTGAAGATAAGAATTTGTTCTTAACTGACTTGCCTAGTTAAATAAAGATAAATAAAAAAATTAAATAGGCCTGATGAGAGAGGATATTCCTGAATTTGTTATGTTTAATTGTGTCATTCATCAGGAAGCACTTGTGGCTAAACTCAAAGCCTTTGACTTACAGAACGTGATGCAGCAAGTCTTGCGAGTGGCGAACATTATTATTGCGAGGGCACTGAATCACAGACAATTCTGCGAGTTTCTGTAAGAATACCAGACAGAATACGGCGACTTGATATTTTTCAATGAGGTGAGATATCTGTCTCGTGGCTTTGAGTTTTGGAAAAATGTATCTCTCTCTTCCCTCAAATCCGTGAATTTGTTGCAAGCCAGGGGAGAGAGGAGCCAGAGCTAGATGATCCACAGTGGATATTAAAGCTGGCTTTTTTTTACCGACATCACCTGCCCCCTGAACACGGTGAATCTCCAGCTCCAAGGGAAAGCTAAATCTCCGGGCAAAATGCTGCATGTGGTCACAGCATTTCAAAAATAAAATCCCCACACTGTTCATACCTGACAGATAGTTTGTTCCTTTCCCAAAACTCAGCACAGTCACCACATCCAACCCAGACATACTGCAACATTTTAGCTATGATGCATTTGTGTGTTGGAAGAGTTGAAGTTGGGAGTTTGAGTCAAAATTCAAGGATGTCATGGAGTACAAGGAGTTATTCAACTTCATTGAGAACCCCTTTCATGTGCCAGTGTCATCTCTGACCCCAGTCATCACAGCCATCTGTCCTGACCGTGCTGGAATAGAGAGTGAGATGGTGGCGCTGCAGGCAAATGACACATTGCAAGGTGAACTAAGATCAGGTGTTACCCATTTCTGGAGCCTTGTGTCAGATACAGAGTATGTCACACCCTGATCTGTTTCACCTGTCTTTGTGATTGTCTCCACCCCCCTCCAGTTGTCACCCATCTTCCCCATCATCCCTTTTTTATTTATACCTGTTTTCTGTGTTTGTCTGTTGCCAGTTTGTCTTGTTTGTTCAAGTCAACCAGTGTTTTGTGTCTCAGCTCCTGCTTTTCCCAGTCTCTCTTTTCTCGCTCTCCTGGTTTTGACCCTTGCCTGTCCTGACTCTGAGCCCGCCTGCCTGACCACTCTACCTGACCCTGACCCTGACCCTGACCCTGAGCCCTCCTCTGGTTTACTGACCCTGACCCTGACCCTGACCCTGACCCTGAGCCCTCCTCTGGTTTACTGACCCTGACCCTGACCCTGACCCCTCCTCTGGTTTACTGACCCTGACCCTGACCCTGAGCCCTCCTCTGGTTTACTGACCCTGACCCTGAGCCCTCCTCTGGTTTACTGACCCTGACCCTGACCCTGACCCTGAGCCCTCCTCTGGTTTGACCCTGACCCTGACCCTGACCCTGACCCTGAGCCCTCCTCTGGTTTACTGACCCTGACCCTGACCCTGACCCCTCCTCTGGTTTACTGACCCTGACCCTGACCCTGAGCCCTCCTCTGGTTTACTGACCCTGACCCTGAGCCCTCCTCTGGTTTACTGACCCTGACCCTGACCCTGACCCTGACCCTGACCCTGCCCTCCTCTGGTTTACTGACCCTGACCCTGACCCTGACCCTGACCCTGAGCCCTCCTCTGGTTTACTGACCCTGACCCTGACCCTGACCCTGAGCCTGACCCTGACCCTGACCCTGACCCCTCCTCTGGTTTACTGACCCCTGCTTGCATTGACCTGTCTATTGCCTGCCCCTGTTGTATTATTAAACTATTGTTTATTCGACGTGGTCTGCAACTGGGTCTTACCTTCATACCTGATAGAATATCCACTTCTGAAGCAGCGTGTGCAAAAGGTGACATCATTTTTTTGTCAGCACTTATACATGTGAAGCAAAAACAGAGAAACAGACTGACCAATGCACACCTGGATCGCCTCACAGGGATAGCAAGAACAGACTATAAATTCAGAATGAATTCAGTCAAGCAGAAGGGACATTTTCTCGACTGAGATATAACCCTGAGATAACCCTTAATATGGGTCTTATACGTGCAATGTAGCCTATCTGATGTGTGTATGTATATACTTGTCATGTGCTGTACATCAAATCAATTACATGTGCTCTATTGCTCTCAATTTGCTCTCAATTAATGATTGATAATATTGAAAGAAAAAGTGAACCAATTTTAAGATATGTGAGGTCCTTTGAATGATCGTCTCAACCCAAAGTGGCCCCTTTGCCATACCAAGTCATAATAACTAGCAGTAGATAACCCTTTGGAAGAGAATATTGAAATGACAGATTGCTTAGGAAGTTGTGTTGGTTCTTAGACAGTAAACACACAAAGGAACACGACATGCTTCTATTCTAGTACAGTACACTTATTCCAGCCTACAGGACACGACCTGGCGCCAACCTCAGCCTTGTTGATTGGGGGGGGGGGACATCTCCTTCCATTACAGTTGGTGTTACTGCCCAGAGAAGACATCACTGATCCCCAACCCTCTTGTTCTTCCAGGTCACACCACCAGCCGACCGAGTATGACCCCAGCGGAGGGCAGTGGGGCTGGGGTCAACGTGGGGGGTCTAAAGTCTGTCCTGGAGGACACCGTGTCCCCAGCCTTCGGCGCCACCATCATCATCATCATCACTGTCATTGTGTCCGGGAGCGCCTACCTCTGTTTCCTCAAGTACGTCTGTGCAGGCTGCTGCAAACCCACACAGGTGGCCCCGGTTACACACCTGGACCCAAACAAGACTGAAGAGCAGGTGTAGCGGGAGTTTGTGTGAGTGTGTGTGCGTGTGCATGCACGGGAAACAGCTGTCTCTCGTGTGTGTGTGTGTGTGTGCGTGTGCGTGTGCGTGTGCGTGTGCGTACATCATAAACAGACCTTCATTCAAAGCAGCTTTTTCCCAGCTTATTAACACTGATGGATTCCTGTTGTTAATCTCTCATGTTTAATTACTGTGAACCAGAGTGACTCATTGAATAGCTGTGTGTTTAATTACCGAGACTACCAGCTGTGGGGTGGGCCAACCACGAACACTTCCCATGGAAGGGACTCCAGAGAGACGGAAGGATGGATGGAATATTAAATGAAAGGCTGCAGCACTCTAACACACAGTGGGAAATTAAGCTGCTCAACTAAGCCTGACATTGATTGGGTAAACGGAGTGTTAGCCTTTGTGTGTGTGTGTGTGTGTGTGTGTGTGTGTGTGTGTGTGTGTGTGTGTGTGTGTGTGTGTGTGTGTGTGTGTGTGTGTGTGTGTGTGTGTGTGTGTGTGTGTGTGTGTGTGTGTGTGTGTGTGTGTGTGTGTGTGTGTGTGTGTGTGTGTGTGTGTGTGCGCGTGCGCGTGCGTGTGTGTGTGAGACTGTAAGTGTGTGCGTGCGTATGTTTTTTCTTATTTGTGAAGGGAGACCTGCCACTTGCTGTGGTGAAGAAGTGAGAACACACACCTCTCTGGATTCAGACCCTCTTTCTCCTCCAGAAGGGTGAGCGGAGTGTTTGCCGGGGTCTCATGTTTAAAAACATCCTCTTCCCCTCCTGCTCTCCTCCTCCTCTTCCCCATCTTCCTCTCCTTCTCCTCTCCTTCTCCTCCTCTCCTCCTCCTCCTCCTCTCCTCCTCCTCCTCTCCTCCTCCTCTTCCTCTCCTCCTCTCCTCCTCCTCTCCTCCTCTCCTCCTCCTCTTCCCCTCCTCTTATCCTCCTCTCCTCCTCCTCTCCTTCTCCTCCTCTCCTCCTCCTCTCCATCTCCTCCTCTCCTTCTCCTCCTCCTCCTCTCCTCCTCCTCTCCTTCTCCTCCTCTCATCCTCTTCCCCTACTCCTCCTCCCCTCTACTTCCTCCAAAATACATAAAATACACTTTGTATAAAACAAATGATTCCTAATTACAGAGGTGTTTTCATCTCTCTATAGTGTTGTGTATAAATTGAGCGGTTGTATTGTTTGCTGTATTATTTCACAATGCCTGTTATCCTAAATGTGTTTTCATCTAGCGTAGCACCCCGTATCGTCGGCATATTCAACAGTGTTTAAGAAATATATTACTTTCAACGGTGTTATCTTGTGATAAAGCCATCAATGTTTTGTGATTATTGGTGTCGTACAAATGTTAGCTAACCGGGTTAGCAATTAGCATGTTTGACATTTCAGTGGAAATACTATCAATCAAATTTCAATAAAATGTATTTATAAAGCCCTTTTTACATCAGCCGATGTCACAAAGTGCTGTACAGAATCTCAGCCTAAAACCCCAAACAGCAAGCAATGCAGATGTAGAATCACGGTGGCTAGGAAAAACTCCCTAGAAAGGCAGGAACCTAGGAAGAAACCTAGAGAGGAACCAGGCTCTGAGGGGTGGCCAGTCCTCTTCTGGCTGTGCCGGGTGGAGATTATAACAGAACATGGCCAAGATGTTCAAACGTTCATAGATGACCAGCAGGGTCAGATAATAATAATCACAATGGTTGTAGAGGGTGTAACCGGTCAGCACCTCAGGAGTAAATGTCAGTTGGCTTTTCATAGCCAAGCATTCAGAATTAGAGACAGCAGGTGCGGTAGAGAGAGAGAGTCAAAAACAGCAGGTCCGGGACAAGGTAGCACGTCCGGTGAACAGGTCAGGGTTCCATAACTGCAGGAAGAACAGTAGAAACTGGAGCAGCAGCATGACCTGGTGGACTGGGGACAGCAAGGAGCCATCAGGCCAGGTAGTCCTGAAGCATGGTCCTAGGGCTCAGGTCCTCCGAGAGAGAGAAAGAGAGAGAGAGAAAAAGAGAGAGAGAGAATTAGAGGGAGCGTACTTAAATTCACACAGGACACCGGATATGACATGAGAAATACTCCAGATATAACAGACTGACCCTAGCTCTCCTACACATAAACTATTGCAGCATAAATACTGGAGGCTGAGACAGGAGGGATTGGGAGACACTGTGGCCCTGTCCAACGATACCCCCGGACAGGGCCCAACAGGCAGGATATAACCCCACTGACTTTGCCAAGGCACAGCCCCCACACCACTAGAGGGATATCTATTACTATCAGCTTCGTGGTTTAGCAAAAAAAAACATGTCCCGTATTATCGGCACATGGTTCCCAGTTATTGATTAAAATTTTTGGTTGTTGATTTTATTTAAAAAAAGAGACACCAACCTCGTATCCGAACTGTTTGCTAGATAGTTGACTAACGTTAGTTGGCTAGTTTTCCGGATAAAAAAAACAAATACTTGCCTGAAATCCGTTAGCTATATTTCAGAGGTAAAAAGTCAATAAGCCTAGCATCACACTGCTAATTGAACCAGTCTCCAGCAGTGTACCAATAAGCCTAGCATCACACTGCTAATTGAACCAGTCTCCAGCAGTGTACCAATAAGCCTAGCATCACACTGCTAATTGAACCAGTCTCCAGCAGTGTACCAATAAGCCTAGCATCACACTGCTAATTGAACCAGTCTCCAGCAGTGTACCAATAAGCCTAGCATCACACTGCTAATTGAACCAGTCTCCAGCAGTGTACCAATAAGCCTAGCATCACACTGCTAATTGAACCAGTCTCCAGCAGTGTACCAATAAGCCTAGCATCACACTGCTAATTGAACTCGTTAGTCGTCTGTCTGCTTTGTTTTCCAATGACATCATTGTGCATGAGTAATGAGTGGGACGATGATGGTGGGAGATAAGGGCTCTGTTCAGTCTGCTTAGTCGAAGTGTTATAAATGTAAAGGCAATTTAAAGATTTTGCCGACATATGCAGCGTTTACTGTGAATGTACAATGCCTTTCAATTTCAATCACGTTGGAACGCTGAACTTCCGCCACTCAGATGGAATAGAACCTTCATTGAGTTGTGTTTACACAAGCAGTCCAATCAAGATTCTTTCAAAATAATTTCACTTTTTTTTTTTTTGCCAATAACTGTGCAAAAGATCAGAATTGGGCTTCCTATTTTCTGCATAGCAACCATCTCCAAGTGTATGATCTCCATGTGATGCGGCTTCGTGTCAAGGTAAATGTCAAAGTGCTTTCCTGTTTAAAATGGGTGACAGTGACAGTATGTAATCGTCCCATCAGACACTCAATGTTCTCTGACATTTCAATGTGTTACACACTATAACTATACCTTGTCCAATTCACATTGATTTTGCTCACACCCCCCCCCCCGATGAGCGGTTGAGTACCATCAGAGACTCAGAGTGTTCAATAGACAACGATAACATGTACCATCTAGAAGACACTTTTATCCAAAGCAACTTAAAGTCATGCATGCGTCCATTTTTCATATCGAACCCCCAGAACCCTGGTGGTGCGTGCATCATGCTCTACCAACTGAACCGTACAGGACCCCGTTTACTGACTGGAAACGAGTGATGTAGTTGTCGACAGATCATAGAAAGAAATTGAGGCTATAGAGGACAGAGGAAAACGCCACGACACTATTATACAACACGTGTTATTTCCAATGTGGTCCATCGAGGCTACAGAGACCAGAGACAAAGACACTATACACTACATCAGAGACCAGAGGCAAAGGCACGATACAGTACATCAGAGACCAGAGACAAAGACACTATACAGTATATCAGAGACCAGAGACAAAGACACTATACAGTACATCAGAGACCAGAGGCAAAGACACTATACAGTACATCAGAGACAAAGACACTATACAGTACATCAGAGGCAAAGACACGATACAGTACATCAAAGACACTATACAGTACATCAGAGTTCAGAGGCAAAGACACGATACAGTACATCAGAGACAAAGACACTATACAGTAAATCAGAGACCAGAGACAAAGACACGATACAGTAAATCAGAGACCAGAGACAAAGACACGATACAGTACATCAGAGACCAAAGGCAAAGACACTATACAGTACATCAGAGACCAAAGGCAAAGACACTATACAGTACATCAGAGACCAGAGGCAAAGACACTATACAGTACATCAGAGACCAGAGACAAAGACACTCTACAGTACATCAGAGACCAGAGACAAAGACACTATACAGTACATCAGAGACCAGAGACAAAGACACTATACAGTACATCAGAGACCAAAGGCAAAGACACTATACAGTACATCAGAGACCAGAGGCAAAGACACTATACAGTACATCAGAGACCAGAGACAAAGACACTATACAGTACATCAGAGACCAGAGACAAAGACACTATACAGTACATCAGAGACCAAAGGCAAAGACACTATACAGTACATCAGAGACCAGAGGCAAAGACACTATACAGTACATCAGAGACCAGAGACAAAGACACTATACAGTACATCAGAGACCAGAGACAAAGACACGATACAGTACATCAGAGACCAGAGACAAAGACACTATACAGTACATCAGAGATCAGAGGCAAAGACACGATACAGTACATCAGAGAGAGGCAAAGACACTATACAGTACATCAGAGACCAGAGGCAAAGACACGATACAGTATATCAGAGACCAGAGACAAAGACACTATACAGTACATCAGAGACCAGAGGCAAAGACACTATACAGTACATCAGAGACCAGAGGCAAAGACACTATACAGTACATCAGAGACCAGAGCAAGCTTTCATCTGCTTCAGTGGGCAAAATAGATTTCTTTACAGAGCAGGCTTTCACTTCTATAATGATTCTGTTTCATCTGACTACTTAATGCAGTTCATTCAGTGAACTATTATGCCATTTAGATATTGACTCAGACAAAAGTGAATCATTTAAAAAAGTGTGTGTGTGTGTGTGTGTGTGGGTACCTGGGAGCCTGTTATTGCTTCAGACTCTGACTGCTGGGTCTCAACTTCCAGGATAAGACCAGTATAAACGACCCAGTTAAGACCAGTATAAATAACACAATATAAACAACCCATTTAAGACCAGTATATACGACCCCGTTAACCTTTCTGAACCACCCATCCCGGTTCCGGGATAATTGTCATCAGCAACGCTGAATAGCATAGCGCCACAGTCAAATAATATGACTAGAAAATATTCATATTCATGAAATCACAAGTGCAATATTGCAAAACACAGTTTAGCCTTTTGTTAATCCACCTGTCGTCTCAGATTTTGAAATTATGCTTTACAGCGAAAGCAATACAAGCGTTTGTGTAAGTTTATCGATCGCTCGACAAAACATTAAGTACACTTAGCATCAGGTAACTTGGTCACGAAAATCAGAAAAACAATCAAATTAATCGTTTACCTTTGATGATCTTCGGATGTTTTCACTCACGAGACTCCCAGTTAGACAACAAATGTTCCTTTTGTTCCATAAAGATATTTTTGTATCCAAATACCTCCGTTCGTTTGGCGCGTTATGCTTAGAAATCCACAGGAAAAAGCAGTCACGACAACGCAGACAAAAATTCCAGGTAATATCCATAATGTCCACAGAAACATGTCAAACGTTTTTTATAATCAATCCTCAGGTTGTTTTTCAAATATCTATTCGATAATATATCAACTGGGAGTGTTGGTTTTTCAATAGGACCGGGAGTAACAATGGCCGCCTTTCTCTGTTGCGCACAACTCACTCTGAGAGCCCCCACCTATCCACTTACGCAATGTGATCGTTCTCGCTCATTTTTCAAAATAAAAGCTTGAAACTATGTCTAAAGGCTGTTGACACCTTAGGGAAGCCATAGAAAAAGGAATCTGGTTGATATCCCTTTAAATGGGTGATAGGGATGCATAAGAACAGAGAGGTTTTAAAAACAGAGTCACTTCCTGATTGGATTTTCCTCAGGTTTTAGCCTGCAATATCAGTTCTGTTAAACTCACAGACAAAATCTCTACAGTTTTGGAAACTTTAGAGTGTTTTCTATCCTAATCTGACAATTATGTGCATATTCTCGTTTCGGGGGCTGAGAAATAGGCAGTTTCAAATGGGTACGTTTTTTAGCCAAAAACGAAAATACTGCCCCGTACACTTAATTAAGACCAGTATAAATGACCCAGTTAAGACCAGTATAAATAACACAATATAAACGACCCCGTTAAGACCAGTATAAACGACCCCGTTAAGACCAGTATAAATAACACAATATAAACGACCCAGTTAAGACCAGTATAAACGACCCAGTTAAGACCAGTATAAACGACCCCGTTTAAGACCAGTATAAATAACACAACATAAACGACCCAGTTAAGACCAGTATAAACGACCCCGTTAAGACCAGTATAAATAACACAATATAAACGACCCAGTTAAGACCAGTATATACAACCCCGTTAAGATCAGTATAAACGACCCCGTTAAGACCAGTATAAATAACACAATATAAACGACCCCGTGAAGACCAGTATAAACGACCCAGTTAAGACCAGTATAAACGACCCAGTTAAGACCAGTATATTAACACAATATAAAAGACCCCGTTAAGACCAGTATAAACGACCCAGTTAAGACCAGTATAAACGACCCAGTTAAGACCAGTATATTAACACATAATAAACGACCCGTTAAGACCAGTATAAACGACCCCATTAAGACCAGTATAGACGACCCCGTTAAGACCAGTATAAATAACACAATATAAACGACCCAGTTAAGACCAGTATAAACGACCCCGTTAAGACCAGTATAAACGACCCAGTTAAGACCAGTATAAACGACCCCGTTAAGACCAGTATAAACGACCCAGTTAAGACCAGTATAAATAACACAATATAAACGACCCCGTTAAGACCAGTATAAACGACCCAGTTAAGACCAGTATATATAACACAATATAAACGACCCAGTTAAGACCAGTATAAATAACACAATATAAACGACCCCGTTAAGACCAGTATAAACGACCCAGTTAAGACCAGTATATATAACACAATATAAACGACCCAGTTAAGACCAGTATAAATAACACAATATAAACGACCCCGTTAAGACCAGTATAAACGACCCAGTTAAGACCAGTATGATTGACACAGTATAAACGACCCCGTTAAGACCAGTATAAACGACCCCGTTAAGACCAGTATAAATAACACAATATAAACGACCCAGTTAAGACCAGTATAAACGACCCAGTTGGAATCCGCTGAAGAAAGCGGTAGTCAGTACATGTCATTCTTTTTAAAAGGTCTTGTTTACCGTACAGAGCCTTCAGAAAGTATTCACACCACTCGCCTTTTCCCACATTTGTTGTGTCATAGCCTAAATAAGTTCAGGAGTAAAGATGTGTTTAACAAGTCACATAATAACACTATAGTGTATTAACATGATTTATTTTTAATGACTACCTCATCTTTGTAGCCCACACATACAATTATCTGTAAGGTCCCTCAGTTGAGCAGTGACTGTCAAACACAGATACAACCACAAAGACCAGGGAGCTTTTTCCAATGCCTGGCAAAGAAGGTCACCTATTGTTAGATGATGAAGAAGAAAAAGAAGCAGACATTGAATATCCCTCTGAGCAGGGTGAAGTTATTAACTGCACTTTGTATGGTGTATCAATACATCAAGTCACTACAAAGATCCTGAAAAGATAAAGGTGTCCTTTGGCAGGAAACCGCTCAGGGATTGATTTATGAGATTGGAAAACACATTGGGAGGGATCTTAGACCATTCCACCATAGAGACTCTGTTAAGGTCAATGGCATAATGATGTACTTTACCAAGTACCAGGACATTTTAGCCGAAGATGTGGTTGCCTCTGCCAGGATGCTGAAACTTGTGGCCGCAAGTGGATCTTCCAGCAGGACAATAACCCCAAACACACATCAAAATCCACAAAGAAATGGTTAATTGACCACAATATCAAAAGTTTGCAATGGTCATCTCAGTCCCCGGACTTGAACCCCATTGAAAACCTGGTTAGATTATTTTATTCTTCTTACTTAAACAACATTTATTTGTCCGAGCTATTGTATTAGTATTATTTGTACAGTATTTTTTTCCATTAACTGTATGTGTATAGTACATAAATCCAAGAAGAGTATTTTTCAGATGAACAGTTATTTTTGTTTAATTGAACATATGTATGATAATGTATGCTAATGTATGATAATGTATGATATTGTACTGTAGCACTCCAACCATAAAGGACAATGACACCTCTTGTAACAGAAATAACCAGAGAGAAGGTAGAGAAATAGCAACAGAAGCGAGAGAGAGAGAGAGAGAGAGAAATAGCAACAGAAGCGAGAGAGAGAGAGAGAGAGAGCGAGAGCGAGAGCGAGAGCGAGAGCGAGAGAGAGAGAGAGAGAGAGAGAGAGAGAGAGAGAGAGAGAGAGAGAGAGAGAGAGAGAGAGAGAGAGAGACAGAGAGACAGAGAGAGACAGAGAGAGACAGAGAGACAGAGAGACAGAGAGAGACAGAGAGAGACAGAGAGAGACAGAGACAGACAGACAGACAGACAGACAGAGAGAGATCTACCTCACTTGCTTTGGCAATGTTAACACATGTTTCCCATGCCAATAAAGCCCCTTGAATTGAATTGAATTGAATTGAATTGAGAGAGAGAGAGAGAGAGAGAGAGAGAGAGAGAGAGAGAGAGAGAGAGAGAGAGAGAGAATGACAGACTCAGGGGGTATGCTAATTCGGTATAGAGCAGACCTAATCCACTCTATTAAATTAGTCAAAAAAGGAACATTTTACATCTGGCTAGAAATGAACAAGGAAATGATCTCAACAGACAAAAATCTCCCCGGGTGTGCTACCTATATCCCCCCAATATAATCCACATACTTAGATTGATAAGGAAAAATAAACAAATTAATACATTTGAGAATAAGGCAGTAGTGTAACAAAATTTCGAAAAAGTCAAGGGGTCTGTATACTTTCCGAACACACTGTATTTCCCTCAGATTACACAGACCCACAAAGAATTAGAAAACAAATCTAATTTTGATAAACTCCCGTATCTATTGGGTGAAATTAAACAGTGTGATTCTAGAGAGAGACAGAGAGACAGAACAGTCTTGCAGCAGAGAGACAGAACAGTCTTGCAGCAGAGAGACAGAGCAGTCTTGCAGCAGAGAGACAGAGGTCTTGCAGCAGAGAGACAGAGGTCTTGCAGCAGAGAGACAGAACAGTCTTGCAGCAGAGAGACAGAGGTCTTGCAGCAGAGAGACAGAGGTCTTGCAGCAGAGAGACAGAACAGTCTTGCAGCAGAGAGACAGGGGTCTTGCAGCAGAGAGACAGGGGTCTTGCAGCAGAGAGACAGAACAGTCTTGCAGCAGAGAGACAGAGCAGTCTTGCAGCAGAGAGACAGAGCAGTCTTGCAGCAGAGAGACAGAGGTCTTGCAGCAGAGAGACAGAGGTCTTGCAGCAGAGAGACAGAACAGTTTTGCAGCAGAGAGACAGGGGTCTTGCAGCAGAGAGACAGGGGTCTTGCAGCAGAGAGACAGAACAGTCTTGCAGCAGAGAGACAGAGCAGTCTTGCAGCAGAGAGACAGAACAGTCTTGCAGCAGAGAGACAGAGCAGTCTTGCAGCAGAGAGACAGAGGTCTTGCAGCAGAGAGACAGAACAGTCTTGCAGCAGAGAGACAGAGGTCTTGCAGCAGAGAGACAGAACAGTCTTGCAGCAGAGAGACAGGGGTCTTGCAGCAGAGAGACAGAACAGTCTTGCAGCAGAGAGACAGAGCAGTCTTGCAGCAGAGAGACAGAGGTCTTGCAGCAGAGAGACAGAACAGTCTTGCAGCAGAGAGACAGAGCAGTCTTGCAGCAGAGAGACAGAGCAGTCTTGCAGCAGAGAGACAGAGCAGTCTTGCAGCAGAGAGACAGAGCAGTCTTGCAGCAGAGAGAAAGAGCAGTCTTGCAGCAGAGAGACAGAGCAGTCTTGCAGCAGAGAGACAGAACAGTCTTGCAGCAGAGAGACAGAGCAGTCTTGCAGCAGAGAGACAGAGCAGTCTTGCAGCAGAGAGACAGAGCAGTGGAAGAGGGGGAAGAGAGAAGAGAGGTGAGAAGGAGAGGGGGGAGATGGGAGGAAAGGCGAGAAGGAGAGGGAGGGGGAAGAGAGAGGAGAGGCGAGAAGGAGAGGGAGGGGGGAGATGAGAGGCGCGAAGGAGAGGGAGGGGGAAGAGAGAGGAGAGGCGAGAAGGAGAGGGAGGGGGAAGAGAGAGGAGAGGCAAGAAGGAGTTTGAGGGGGAAGAGAAAGAGTTTTATGGGAGCACCAAAAGACGGAACGATGCAGAGACGTGCTTGTAACCCTAACAGGATAGTTATCGCACAGCTTGTTCTTCTGAGACAATATCACCCAGAGGTACCAGGACTCACCTGTCTGATCCAGTGGGTATTGGCAGGATCTGAAGTGTGTGTGTCCATGTGACACGCAGAGTGATTGTATTGGTACAGTTTAGATGAGATGTATTTATGGATTCATTCCCTTATTGTCAGTGCCTATGACTGTGATGGGTACGACCGACAGGGCATATTTGCTGTCTGTTTGTCTTTGTGCACGTTTCGTTCCTGCCCATTCTCTTCACATTTCCAGGCCTGCAGCAGGAGAAGAGATTATCAAAGGAGTGGAGGGGTTAAATATCTCCTCTGTCTGATCTACTTAGACAGCATCCAGGATAACATGAGAACACACAAACATACTGTACACACATGCATGCTCGCTGGCACGCACACACACTCACATTTCCCTTCTTCACATCCCTCCTCGTGTAAATACACACACACTTTGCTACATCTTCATCCCCACTCAACTCCACCTTCCTGCACGTCTGCTCCCCTCTCAACCACTCAACTCCACCTTGCTGCACGTCTGCTCCCCTCTCAACCACTCAACTCCACCTTCCTGTACGTCTGCTCCCCTCTCAACCACTCAACTCCACCTTCCTGCACGTCTGCTCCCCTCTCAACCACTCAACTCCACCTTCCTGCACGTCTGCTCCCCTCTCAACCACTCAACTCCACCTTCCTGTACGTCTGCTCCCCTCTCAACCACTCAACTCCACCTTCCTGTACGTCTGCTCCCCTCTCAACCACTGAACTCCACCTTCCTGCACGTCTGCTCCCCTCTCAACCACCCAACTCCAACTTCCTGCACGTCTGCTCCCCTCTCAACCACTCAACTCCACCTTCCTGTACGTCTGCTCCCCTCTCAACCACTCAACTCCACCTTCCTGCACGTCTGCTCCCCTCTCAACCACTCAACTCCACCTTCCTGCACGTCTGCTCCCCTCTCAACCACTCAACTCCACCTTCCTGCACGTCTGCTCCCCTCTCAACCACTCAACTCCACCTTCCTGCACGTCAGCTCCCCTCTCAGAGTCAACCCCACCTTCCTGCACGTCTGCTCCCCTCTCAATCCACCTTCCTGCACATCTGCTCCCCTCTCAATCCCACCTTCCTGCACATCTGCTCACCTCTCAACCACTCAACCCCCACCTTCCTGCACATCTGCTCCCCTCTCAACCTCCATCTGCAAGAACCCCGCTTGATACACCTCTTCACCTCTTCTTCATCAGATTGATTTAGCACCTCATCTCTTCTCCCTCGGGCGTTCCAATCTAATGGATTATATTTCTATGTTTCCTGTGGGGCCTGTGGTGCTCACAGCTGGGAGGGGAGGTGGAGGAGGATGAGGGAGGATCCGGGGGAGATAGAGGAGGATGAGGGGGGATCAGGGGAACGTAGAGGAGGATGAGGGAGGCTCAGGAAGGATCAGGGGGAGGTAGAGGAGGATGAGGGAGGATCAGGGGGCGGTAGAGGGTAGAGACGGATGAGGGAGGATCAGAGGGAGATAGCAGAGGATGAGGGGATTAGGGGGAGATAGTGGAGGATGAGGGGATTATGGGGAGATAGCGGAGGATGAGGGGATTAGGGGGAGATAGCGGACTATGAGGGGATTAGGGGGAGATAGCAGAGGATGAGGGGATTAGGGGGAGATAGCAGAGGATGAGGGGATTAGGGGGAGATAGTGGAGGATGAGGGGATTATGGGGAGATAGAGGAGGATGAGGGAGGATGAGGGGAAGAAGTGCAGGCATGTGGCGGAGGTTCCTGGAGATTTTAACAAATGAAAGGCACCTTACCACTGAGAGGTTACTCAAACCGTAATCAGTGGTCCGCTCACTCAGAACCAACCTGGTGGACTTCAGTTCACTTAAAACTCACACACAATTATATTAACAGTATTGCACTTTTAATGTAGCTTAATTCTTGAAAGCTAGTAGCCTAACAGCAGACCAAGCAACAATATGGACTAAACACTCATATCCTGTTGCTGTAGGATTCTTTTGCTGCGGCAATACTGGTCAAATTAAGATCCGACATCCGTCCCCACTGGTTCTGTCCTCTCCCAGCAGAGATCCCCAGGCGGAGAGAACAACCGATCTGAAGGTAATCTTTCGTGGACAGACTACAGAACACGTGTTTTCGCTTCTGTGTTACCTGAGATTAATCTGAAGGCCACAAATTCAATGATGTGCTTTGTCTCAAAACAGAGGAGGATGTGTTACATGAGGCTTTGTCGTCTCTGTGGTACCTTTCTATTAGGCTGTCTAACTGAAGGGGCAGGCTATCATTTAGCAACCCACACCATATCATGCTATTCATAGATTGCCTTTCCACTAAGTATGCAACTGGTGAAGAATGGTATGCGTGAAAAGACAGAGAGATAGTGAGAGAGATAGTGAGATAGTGAGAGAGATAGTGAGATAGATAGTGAGAGAGATAGAGAGAGAGATAGTGAGAGAGATAGTGAGATAGATAGTGAGAGAGATGGTGAGTGAGATGGTGAGAGAGATAGTAAGAGAGATAGTGAGAGAGGTAGTGAGAGAGATAGTGAGAGAGGGTGAATCTTTGAAAGTTCCAAACATTTCAATCAAACAAAAAGCCTCATGTATTATATGAACTCTGCGCTGTGCTGCGTGCTGCTCTATGATTAAAAGTATTGATGCCACTCTGGGGAGAAGAGTGATTATAGGGTAGCAGGTAGCCTAGCGATTAGAGCGTTGGGCCAATAATCAAAAAAGGTTGCTAGTTCGAATCCTCAAACCAATGAAACATCTGCTGATGTGCCCATGAGCAAGGCACTTAACCCTTATTGCTCCAGGATCGCTGTGACCCTGTGACCCCTGAATCTCCCGTGGGTGTCTCAGGAAGAGTTGGGATACGCAATAAACATATGTCCAATTCACACGTGTATAAAAAGGACAAACATAAGCAGCCACCAAATTATTATTGAATTTGTTTTTATCGAGAATTCACATTCTGACATGAACTCAGCAAAAAAAGAAATGTCATTTCACTGTCAACTGAGTGTATTTTCAGCAAAGTAAACATGTGTAAATATTTGTATGAACATAACAAGATTCAACAACTGAGACATAAACTGAACAAGTTCCACAGACATGTGACTAACAGAAATTGAATAATGTGTCCCTGAACAAACGGGGGTTTAAAATCAAAAGTAACAATCAGTATCTAGTGTGGCCACCAGCTGCATTAAGTACTGCAGTGCATCTCCTCCTCGTGGACTGCACCAGATTTGCCAGTTCTTGCTGTGAGATGTTACCCCACTCTTCCACCAAGGCACCTGCAAGTTCCCAGACATTTCTGGGGGCAATGGCCCTAGCCCTCACCCTCCGATGCAACAGGTCCCAGACGTGCTCAATGGGATTGAGATCTGGGCTCTTCGCTGGCCATGGCAGAACACTGACATTCCTGTCTTGCAGGAAATCACGCACAGAACGAGCAGTATGGCTGGTGTCATTGTCATGCTGGAGGGTCATGTCAGGATGAGCCTGCAGGAAGGGTACCACATGAGGGAGGAGGATGTCTTCCCTGTAACGCACAGCGTTGAGATTGCCTGCAATGACAACAAGCTCAGTCCGATGATGCTGTGACACACCGCCCCAGATCATGACAGACCCTCCACCTCTAAATTGATCCCGCTCCAGAGTACAGGCCTCGGTGTAACGCTCATTCCCTCGACGATAAACGTGAATCCGATCATCACCACTGGTGAGACAAAACCGCGACTCGTCAGTGAAGAGCACTTTTTGCCAGTACTGTCTGGTCCAGTGACGGTGGGTTTGTGCCCATAGGCGACGTTGTTGCCGGTGATGTCTGGTGAGGACCTGCCTTACAACAGGCCTACAAGCTCTCAGTCCAGCCTCTCTCAGCCTATTGAGGACAGTCTGAGCACTGATGGAGGGATTGTGCATTCCTGGTGTAAGTCGAGCAGTTGCTGTTGCCATCCGGTACCTGTCCCACAGGTGTGATGTTCGGGTGTACCGATCCTGTGCAGGTGTTGTTTCATGTGGTCTGCCACTGCGAGGACGATCAGCTGCAATTTACGATCAGATTGCAATTTATTGCCCTGTCCACATCTTCAGTCCTCATGCCTCCTTGCAGCATGCCTAAGGCACATTTACGCAGATGAGCAGGGACCCTGGGCAACTTTCTTGTGGTGTTTTTCAGAGTCAGTAGAAAGACCTCTTTAGTGTCCTAAGTTTTCATAACTGTGACCTTAATTGCCTACTGTCTGTAAGCTGTTAGTGTCTTAATGACCGTTCCACTTAATGACCGTTCATTGTTTATGGTTCATTGAACAAGCATGGGAAACAGTGTTTAAACCCTTTACAATGAAGATCTGTGAAGTTATATGGATTTTTACGTATTATCTTTGAAAGACGGGGTCCTGAAAAAGGGACGTTTCTTTTTTTTGCTGAGTTTATGACAGTGAAGAATGGAGGCGGTCTCTTTATCTTTATCTTTGACATAAGGTTTGTTTTTGTCTTCCTGTCTGGGAATTTCCTCCAGTGGGGAATTGATGGCCAGGCAATCATTCTCTTCACTGCCTGCTACTCTGTCACGCTGACCTTCAACTACCCCAGACGAGGACAGAGGAGAGGAGCGGCAGGAGTGTGTGTGTGTGTGTGTGTGTGTGTGTGTGTGTGTGTGTGTGTGTGTGTGTGTGTGTGTGTGTGTGTGTGTGTGTGTGTGTGCGCGCACACACCTAAGGTGTGAAGAAAAATGTCACAGTAAATGTAATTTGTTCTATAGGCAGGTGAACGCATCTGTGTCATACAATGCCATACTGAGCCAGAGAAAACGTACAGAACGTCTAACTTCTCATACCCAGGACAAGTATGGCTGCAAGCCCTAAATCGGGATCAATATGACAACAGCCAGTCCAAGTGCAGGGCGCCAAATTCAAAAACCATAAATTTCATAATTACAATTCCTCAAACATACATGTGTCTTATATCATTTTAAAGGTAATCTTGTTGTTAATCCCACCAAACTGTCCGATTTCAAATAGGCTTTTCAGCGAAAGCACTACAAACGATTATGTTAGGTCACCACAAAACTAAAAATAATCATAGCATTTTTCCCAGCTAATGATAGCATCACAAAAACCAGAATAGAGATAAAATGATTCACTAACCTTCGATTATTTTCATCAGATGACACTCATAGGACTTCATGTTACACAATACATGCGTGTTTTGTTTGATTCAATTCATATTTATATAAAAAAATCTGAGTTTACATTGAGGCTACAAGAATCACTAAATGCAAAAACATCAAGTGACTTTGCATAGCCCGTCGTTTCAACATGAATACTCATCATAAATATAGATGATAATACAAGTTATACACATTGAGTTATAGATATACCTCTCCTTAATGCAACCGCAATGTCAGATTTAAAAAAAACTTTAAGGAAAAATAACTGCACGCTATAATCTGAGACGGCGCTCAAATTAGCATATCACAGCTGCAAAGATAGCGTCACTATAAACAACAAAATATATTATAAATATTTCATTACCTTTGTTGGTTTCGATCAGAAGGCTTAGCAGAAACTCCAGGTCCACAATAAATGTTTGTTTTGTTCGAAAAAATCCGTTATTTATGTCCAATTGTTAGCGCGTTTGGTAAACATATCCAAACGCTAATTCTGGTCAGCTTCATATCGGACAAAAACTTAAAAATGTGATATTACCGGTCGAAGAAACATTTCAAACTAAGTACTGAATCAATCATTAGGATGTTTTTAACATATAGCTTCAATAAAGTTCCATAAATATTCCTTCTGTCTGCGTGAGCCATGGAACGGCAGTGGCTTGCATGCGGAAGAGGGATGTTACGCGAATGGCCGCTTGATGGACACCTGACTGATTCTGCTCTCATTCTCTCCCAGAACACCATAGAAGTCTCACTGGAATTTCTATTCATTGCTGACATCTAGTGGAACCCCTAGGCAATGCAACCCCAGCCATACGTCATTTGGAATTCTTTTGGGACTCTGTTGAATACAGACAATCTCAGATTTCTGACTTCCGGTTTGATTTCAACTCAGGATTTTGCCTGCCGATATGAGTTCTGTTAATCTCAGAGAAATAATTCAAACAGTTTTAGAAACTTTAGAGTGTTTTCTATCCAATATTAATAATAGTATGCAAATATTAGGAACTATGACTAAGGAGCAGGCCATTTGAAATGGGCACCTTTCATCCAAGCTACTCAATACTGCCCCTGCAGCCATAAGAAAAGGCTGTGGCTGTCTCTCCATAGTGACAGGACAACAGGTTGCTGCTATAATCCTACAGAATAGAGATCATGATGAAACTGAGCCAGTGTTTCCCTCATCCTCCCGCCACACACTCTCCTGTTCTCTGTGTGTCTTTGGCTATGCCGTATTAAGTGATATGACATGCTATTCTATAAAATAATTTCTCTGTAATTAATATTACCTGATTAAGCTAATCAGGTAAATAATTAAATAGAACGTTGGGGCACTACGAAATAATGTTTATAGAGCTGTTATCTTCCGAATAAACTCTTAAAGACCTACTAATCTTTTACCTCAGTAGGAGTCAATATTTAATCGTCACTTTATTTAGTCTCTTCTGAAAGTTGTACATTCTTCACGAACCCTGGCTAACAAGTTGAATCAGCAATACAACATTTGGTTTAATTATTTATTCACTAAATACCTAACTAATCACACAGAATTACATATACACAGAATGAATCATACATTGATGGACCTGGTGAACGGAGCCGATATAGCAGCTGGTTACACAAAGAAAAGGGTCTGGGTTTGAGTGAAAGAGCGGGAAGACTGAGGAACAAAGAGAGAAGCTAAGCTATCGTAAATACAGTATCTTATGCATTCTAAATTACTGCCCATTAGAAAAAGGAGAATGCAATAAATATTTACTCAGAGCTGCGCTTCAGAAGATTGGCACTCGATGGAAGGCCGGTTTGTCCTTTGGAGATTGTCTGGTGGTAGAATGGATACTTGGTAGTACCGTCATCGTGTGGTAGAACAGAAACTCTGTCCGTCCTCTCCTAGCCCACGTCTACAGTTGCTGCGCTAACGCAACGGCTAGGAAGCATCACTTCTTTAGTGAATAAGAGGTCAAAGTTCATACCAAGTTGCCATACTTTAAGCTCACGCTATATTCTGGCTGGTATAGTCGAAATGCATCACCTTCACATTGAAATTCGATGCCAATTTCGTTAGGTTCTTACCAATGTTGGCTTAGTTCTGTAGGTGGTCTTTGTCCTTTCAACAGGTGGTCTTTGTCCTTGGAACAGCTTATTATCTGAGCCCTTTTAACGTAGGACTGTCGTCCTAACGTCCTCGGAACAGAAAGTTATATTTTTGTAAAACGGCTTATATAGTGGTAGGAGAGAGGGCATGTTTCATAGTTTACAACCAATGTCTCTTCACATGGGCGGGGCCACTGAGTGAGCAGAGCTTTAACCTTATGAAAACCCAATTTTCTAATTTGGAAGCTAAAATTACATTTAATCTTTTCACAAATAGTTTCATATTTAAACATTTAAATTGCACAACAATTCCATGTGAATCTGATAACTAGAATGTGTAGACTTTCCAAGATACAGTTTATGTCGTCCTATCATCAGTAATACTGTCTCAGACGCCAACTGATCTGGCATCATATTCATTAAGTACCAACGCATATTTTCAACTGGTTGGATTACCGAAATATGGTTCCTTTCCCCCCACCTTTTGATGTTCCCAGACTCTCTATGTTTAACAAAGGCTTTTCAAGAGTCCTTCTGTAGCGTCAAGAGAGAGGAAAGGGAGAAAGGTATTTATGGGGGGGGTCATAAACCTCACCCACAGGCCAACGTCATGACATCTCTATCCAGCCATCTCTCTAACATCATCCGCCAGAGCCACACTCTCTCCTGTTCTCTATCCAGCCATCTCTCTTACGTCATCCGCCAGAGCCACACTCTCTCCTGTTCTCTATCCAGCCATCTCTCTTACATCATCCGCCAGAGCCACACTCTCTCCTGTTCTCTATCCAGCCATCTCTCTTACATCATCTGCCAGAGCCACACTCTCTCCTGTTCTCTATCCAGCCATCTCTCTAACATCATCCGCCAGAGCCACACTCTCTCCTGTTCTCTATCCAGCCATCTCTCTAACATCATCCGCCAGAGCCACACTCTCTCCTGTTCTCTATCCAGCCATCTCTCTAACATCATCCGCCAGAGCCACACTCCGCTACCTTCAGGACCAGTTTGTTCTTCTGCCTACCCTCCTCCTTCCACGCTGCACAGAAAGAAGGGAAAACACCAGAAGGCCGACATTATACAGAGGTTATAAACGGGTTATCGTTTTTGGGTGGGGGGGGGGGGGGGGGTTCTTAGACAAACAAAGGCAATCAAAAGAATATTTGAAAACACACACACAGGTTCCAGTTATTTTTGGTGTATGTGACTTTTATCATTATCTTAGCAGTGTGTTTCAGGCAGGTAACCTTTCAGATAATATCAATCGGCTGATGTAAGGCCAAAATAAAATAAAAAATTGGACTGTCTGAGCAGCATCCTCCTGACAATCAGAGCCCTTGGACCTCCAGGCCTCCTCCAGGCCTCCTCCAGGCCTCCTCCAGGACCTCCAGGTCTCCTCCAGGACCTCCAGGTCTCCTCCAGGTCTCCTCCAGGAACTGCAGGCCTCCTCCAGGACATCCAGGTCTCCTCCAGGTCTCCTCCAGGAACTGCAGGCCTCCTCCAGGACCTCCAGGCCTCCTCCAGGACCTCCAGGCCTCCTCCAGGACCTCCAGGTCTCCTCCAGGAACTGCAGGCCTCCTCCAGGACCTCCAGGCCTCCTCCAGGACCTCCAGGTCTCCTCCAGGTCTCCTCCAGGAACTGCAGGCCTCCTCCAGGACCTCCAGGTCTCCTCCAGGTCTCCTCCAGGAACTGCAGGCCTCCTCCAGGACCTCCAGGCCTCCTCCAGGACCTCCAGGCCTCCTCCAGGACCTCCAGGTCTCCTCCAGGAACTGCAGGCCTCCTCCAGGACCTCCAGGCCTCCTCCAGGACCTCCAGGTCTCCTCCAGGCCTCCTTCAGGACCTCCAGGCCTCCTCTTGCCCCAGCCCAGCCCACTCATCCTTGGCCTGGCTACATGCTGCGGTGGGCTTCTCTCACTGCATCCCGGATGCTCCGCATCACACACCTGCAGGCTGGAGGAAGAACACTTTCCAATGAATCAACTGTTCTTATGGGAGAGTGCGCAGTATGTGTGATTTTGGATAGGCATTTATGGAAGACAAGAGCGATAGATAGAACTAAACACGCGTAAGAGGAGCGGTGGGAACAAATATAACTCCACATGTTGTATATGTTTTGCAGCCCACGGTATTTCCCGCTACAGCAGCCCCAGGCACAGTGAGGTGAAGTAACCTTTTGTGCCGGTGTTAATAACCAGAGTTGATTTATGATACCTCTGTATAGATTAAAACACTCAAGGACTCAGGAAGCCAGTGTATTCCATATTATGCCTACTTGTTGAATAGCTAGTCCTGACCAAGCCAGATGAGATAGAATCCACTCAGGATTAGGCTGTATGAATTGGAGATGTTATGAAACAGTACATCCCTGAAGGATAAAAGCCTGCTGTCCACTCTTGGTAAAATGGGATTGATCCAGCTATCATCACTGGAGCTCACTCTGAATAATTTAATAATTGCATTGAATAATTCACTAATAACCCGCTGCGGGCACAAAACGTGGGTTATGTTTGGTAGAGATGTTGATCAATGATATTTCAACCTTTATTCTTTAGTCAGACAGAGGTTTGTTGATTTCCCAATGTGTTATCACTAGGTTTTCAACCATATAAAAGCACAACCAAATTCCAATGCAAAAACAACGTCAGATTTTTTGGTTTCGTTGTCATCTAAATGTGTTATAACTTTCAACCATCTAAAAGCACAAACAAGTTCAAATGGGAAAACAAAATGTCAGATATGTTGTATCTATACAACAACTTCATGTGAACAGCTGTTGTGCTGCCGAGTGGCACAGCGGTCTAAGGCACTGCATCTCAGTGCTAGAGGCGTCACTATAGACACCCTGGTTCGAATCCAGGCTGTATCACAACCGGCAATGATTGGGAGTCCCATAGGGCGGTGCACAATTGGCCCAGCGTCGTCTGGATTTGGCCGGTGTAGACCGTCATTGTAAATAAGAATGTGTTTTTAACTGACTGGCCTGGTTAAGTTACACATATGTTATCACTGTACTTCAGGGTAACGGAATAACGCTTTGATGTATACCAAACAAAAAACATTACATTCATGCACAAGGACTACCTTGAACAGTTTTCACAGAAAATTTCACAAAAACACAATTGATACAATTGCAAATTTTGCCAAGATTGGAACAGTACATATGTTCAGTACAGTAGATATGTTCAGTACAGTAGATATGTCCAGTACATTAGAGTAGAGTGATATGTTCAGTACAGTAGATATGTTCAGTACAGTAGACATGTCCAGTACAGTAGATATGTCCAGTACAGTAGATATGTTCAGTACAGTAGAGTCCAGTACAGTAGATATGTCCAGTACAGTAGATATGTCCAGTACATTAGATATGTTCAGTACAGTAGATATGTCCAGTACAGTAGATATGTTCAGTACAGTAGATATGTTCAGTACAGTAGATATGTTCAGTACAGTAGAGTCCAGTACAGTAGATATGTTCAGTACAGTAGAGTCCAGTACAGTAGATATGTCCAGTACATTAGATATATCCAGTACATTAGATATGTCCAGTACAGTAGATATGTTCAGTACAGTAGATATGTTCAGTACAGTAGATATGTTCAGTACAGTAGAGTCCAGTACAGTAGATATGTTCAGTAGATATGTTCAGTAGATATGTTCAGTACAGTAGAGTCCAGTACAGTAGATATGTTCAGTACAGTAGATATGTTCAGTACAGTAGAGTCCAGTACAGTAGATATGTTCAGTACAGTAGAGTAGAGTGATATGTCCAGTACAGTAGATATGTCCAGTACAGTAGATATGTCCAGTACAGTAGATATGTCCAGTACAGTAGATATGTCCAGTACATTAGATATGTTCAGTACAGTAGATATGTTCAGTACAGTAGATATGTCCAGTACAGTAGAGTCCAGTACATTAGATATGTTCAGTACTGTAGAGTAGAGTGATATGTCCAGTACAGTAGATATGTCCAGTACATTAGATATGTTCAGTACAGTAGATATGTTCAGTACAGTAGATATGTCCAGTACAGTAGAGTCCAGTACATTAGATATGTTCAGTACTGTAGAGTAGAGTGATATGTCCAGTACAGTAGATATGTCCAGTACAGTAGATATGTTCAGTACAGTAGATATGTTCAGTACAGTAGAGTAGAGTGATATGTCCAGTACAGTAGATATGTCCAGTACAGTAGATATGTTCAGTACAGTAGATATGTCCAGTACAGTAGATATGTTCAGTACAGTAGATATGTCCAGTACAGTAGATATGTCCAGTACAGTAGATATGTTCAGTACAGTAGAGTAGAGTGATATGTCCAGTACAGTAGATATGTTCAGTACAGTAGATATGTCCAGTACAGTAGATATGTCCAGTACAGTAGAGTAGAGTGATATGTCCAGTACAGTAGATATGTCCAGTACAGTAGATATGTTCAGTACAGTAGATATGTCCAGTACAGTAGATATGTCCAGTACAGTAGAGTAGAGTGATATGTCCAGTACAGTAGATATGTCCAGTACAGTAGATATGTTCAGTACAGTAGATATGTTCAGTACAGTAGATATGTTCAGTACAGTAGAGTAGAGTGATATGTCCAGTACAGTAGATATGTTCAGTACAGTAGATATGTTCAGTACAGTAGAGTCCAGTACAGTAGATATGTTCAGTACAGTAGAGTCCAGTACAGTAGAGTCCAGTACAGTAGATATGTTCAGTACAGTAGAGTTCAGTACAGTAGATTAAAGGTATACAGTATTCTACTCTAGTGCAGTGGTTCCCAATCGTTTTCGGTTTCTATACCACCAACTGAATTGAGCTTTTCCCGGAGTACCCCTGAAGTACCACCTCATGTGTATTTTACCAGCAGGCCTATGGTCTCATGAGTCTTCTCAAGTACCCCCTATGGCTAGACTAGGTACCCCCGATGGCTAGACTAGGTACCCCCTATGGATAGGCCAGGTACCCCCTATGGATAGACCAGGTACCCCCTATGGATAGACCAGGTCCCCCCTATGGATAGACCAGGTACCCCCTATGGATAGACCAGGTACCCCCTATGGATAGACCAGGTACCCCCTATGGATAGACCAGGTACCCCCTATGGACAGACCAGGTACCCCCTATGGATAGACCAGGTACCCCCTATGGATAGACCAGGTACCCCCTATGGATAGACCAGGTACCCCCTATGGATAGACCAGGTACCCCCTATGGATAGACCAGGTCCCCCCTATGGATAGACCAGGTCCCCCCTATGGATAGACCAGGTACCCCCTATGGATAGACCAGGTACCCCCTATGGATAGACCAGGTACCCCCTATGGATAGACCAGGTACCCCCTATGGATAGACCAGGTACCCCCTATGGATAGACCAGGTCCCCCCTGGTCCTAGTACCCCTGGTTGGGAACCGCTGCTCTAGTGTGCTCTACTGTACTGTACTGTAATCTATTGTACATTACTGTACTGTAATCTATTGTACAGTACTGTACTGTAATCTATTGTACAGTACTGTACTGTAATCTATTGTACAGTACTGTACAGTAATCTATTGTACAGTACTGTACTGTAATCTATTGTACTGTACTGTAATCTATTGTACTGTACTGTACTGTAATATAATGTACAGTACTGTACTGTAATCTATTGTACTGTACTGTAATCTATTGTACAGTACTGTACTGTAATCTATTGTACAGTACTGTACTGTAATATATTGTACTGTACTGTAATCTATTGTACTGTACTGTACTGTAATCTATTGTACAGTACTGTACTGTAATCTATTGTACAGTACTGTACTGTAATCTATTGTACTGTACTGTAATATATTGTACAGTACTGTACTTAGATGTACTTAGATGTTGTCTAAGACCCCTCCCACTGGGCACGCCCTGGTTGAATGAATGTTGTTTCCATGTCATGTCAATGAAATTACGTTGAACCAACGTGGAATAGATGTTGAATTGACGTCTGTGCCTCAGTGGGCGTTTTCCATCTGACCAGAAATCAAAGCCTTTGCTTATTCCTAATTTTTAGGTTGGAAAATGGTTGAAAACTTTATATAACTCCTTACTTTCTTTTAAAAGACTCTTAGCTTTCAATTTGACATGCTCCTATGAACTTCTCAATGTTGGTGCTCATGGATTCTTCTAGATGAAAATGCCCTTCATCTAATAGCAGAACCAAATGACCTTGGATTGCAGTTGAGCTTTACATTAAAAGTACACAGTGCAAGTTTAATCAATGCTGTTCGAGATTCTGCACAGATTATTATAGCAATTATAAAGATCTCCACAGACCTGCGACCTTTGAATGTATTTTTAGAACTCGTTTTCTATGATGACATAAGAAGACATAGTTTCAGCAGGCTAACTTCAAAATGTGGCCTCATTTTAAGGTTGAATAAATACTATTACATTAGTTTGTATGTTAGCGTTAAGTTTAAGTTATCTACTGTATTCCAAAAGTAATATCGAATTGTGTTTGGTTGGCAACATAATCAAATATCAACATTTAATGGACATCTAATGCTTGGAGAGTTTAATCTGAGCCACCGGTTTAACGCTAATCTTTAACTTTTATTTTTGGTTTAGTTGGAGATGTGAATACAATATATAATTTGTTAACTTGTCGACAAGTTGGCCTAGTAAAAAGTTGGCCTAATAAAGTACAAAGATGGCCAAGTAAACACAATATCAGATCAATAAAGACATGACACAGTCTACAATTGGTCTAGTTACATTAGCAGTAAACAAATGCAGTAAACAAAAGGTGAATGGAGATCCAGATAACCAGAACATAGCTTACAGTCTACAGTCTACAGTCTACAGCCTACTACAGTGAGATGCAGTCTACAGTCTACTACAGTGAGATACAGTCTACAGCCTACAGTCTACTACAGTGAGATGCAGCCTAAAGTCTACAGTCTACTATAGTGAGATGCAGCCTACAGCCTACAGTCTACTACAGTGAGATGCAGTCTACAGTCTACAGTCTACAGTCTACTACAGTGAGATGCAGCCTACAGTCTACTACAGTGAGATGCAGCCTACAGCCTACAGTCTACTACAGTGAGATGCAGTCTACAGCCTACAGTCTACTACAGTGAGATGCAGCCTACAGTCTACAGTCTACTACAGTGAGATACAGTCTACAGTCTACAGTCTACTACAGTGAGATACAGTCTACAGTCTACTACAGTGAGATGCAGTCTACAGTCTACAGTCTACTACAGTGAGATGCAGTCTACAGTCTACAGCCTACTACAGTGAGATGCAGCCTACAGACTACTACAGTGAGACACAGTCTACAGTCTACTACAGTGAGATGCAGCCTACAGCCTACAGTCTACTACAGTGAGATACAGTCTACAGCCTACAGTCTACAGTCTACTACAGTGAGATGCAGTCTACAGCCTACAGTCTACTACAGTGAGATGCAGTCTACAGTCTACAGTCTACTACAGTGAGATGCAGCCTACAGTCTACAGTCTACTACAGTGAGATGCAGCCTACAGACTACAGTCTACTACAGTGAGATGCAGCCTACAGTCTACAGTCTACTACAGTGAGATGCAGTCTACAGTCTACAGTCTACTACAGTGAGATGCAGCCTACAGCCTACAGTCTACTACAGTGAGATGCAGCCTACAGTCTACAGTCTACTACAGTGAGATGCAGTCTACAGTCTACAGTCTACTACAGTGAGATGCAGCCTACAGCCTACAGTCTACTACAGTGAGATGCAGTATACAGTCTACAGTCTACTACAGTGAGATGCAGTCTACAGTCTACAGCCTACTACAGTGAGATGCAGCCTACAGACTACTACAGTGAGACACAGTCTACAGTCTACTACAGTGAGATGCAGCCTACAGTCTACTACAGTGAGATACAGTCTACAGCCTACAGTCTACAGTCTACTACAGTGAGATGCAGCCTACAGTCTACAGTCTACTACAGTGAAATGCAGTCTACAGTCTACAGTCTACTACAGTGAGATACAGCCTACAGTCTACAGTCTACTACAGTGAGATGCAGTCTACAGTCTACAGTCTACTACAGTGAGATGCAGCCTACAGTCTACAGTCTACTACAGTGAGATGCAGCCTACAGTCTACAGTCTACAGTCTACTACAGTGAGATGCAGCCTACAGTCTACAGTCTACTACAGTGAGATGCAGCCTACAGCCTACAGTCTACTACAGTGAGATGCAGACTACAGTCTACAGTCTACTACAGTGAGATGCAGCCTACAGCCTACAGTCTACTACAGTGAGATGCAGCCTACAGTCTACAGTCTACTACAGTGAGATGCAGCCTACAGTCTACTACAGTGAGATGCAGCCTACAGCCTACAGTCTACTACAGTGAGATGCAGACTACAGTCTACAGTCTACTACAGTGAGATGCAGCCTACAGTCTACAGTCTACTACAGTGAGATGCAGCCTACAGCCTACAGTCTACTACAGTGAGATGCAGCCTACAGTCTACAGTCTACTACAGTGAGATGCAGCCTACAGCCTACAGTCTACTACAGTGAGATGCAGCCTACAGTCTACAGTCTACTACAGTGAGATGCAGCCTACAGTCTACTACAGTGAGATGCAGCCTACAGCCTACAGTCTACTACAGTGAGATGCAGTCTACAGTCTACAGTCTACAGTCTACTACAGTGAGATGCAGCCTACAGTCTACTACAGTGAGATACAGTCTACAGCCTACAGTCTACAGTCTACTACAGTGAGATGCAGCCTACAGTCTACAGTCTACTACAGTGAAATGCAGTCTACAGTCTACAGTCTACTACAGTGAGATACAGCCTACAGTCTACAGTCTACTACAGTGAGATGCAGTCTACAGTCTACAGTCTACTACAGTGAGATGCAGCCTACAGTCTACAGTCTACTACAGTGAGATGCAGCCTACAGTCTACAGTCTACAGTCTACTACAGTGAGATGCAGCCTACAGTCTACAGTCTACTACAGTGAGATGCAGCCTACAGCCTACAGTCTACTACAGTGAGATGCAGACTACAGTCTACAGTCTACTACAGTGAGATGCAGCCTACAGCCTACAGTCTACTACAGTGAGATGCAGCCTACAGTCTACAGTCTACTACAGTGAGATGCAGCCTACAGTCTACTACAGTGAGATGCAGCCTACAGCCTACAGTCTACTACAGTGAGATGCAGACTACAGTCTACAGTCTACTACAGCGAGATGTAGCCTACAGTCTACAGTCTACTACAGTGAGATGCAGCCTACAGCCTACAGTCTACTACAGTGAGATGCAGCCTACAGTCTACAGTCTACTACAGTGAGATGCAGCCTACAGCCTACAGTCTACTACAGTGAGATGCAGCCTACAGTCTACAGTCTACTACAGTGAGATGCAGCCTACAGTCTACTACAGTGAGATGCAGCCTACAGCCTACAGTCTACTACAGTGAGATGCAGTCTACAGTCTACAGTCTACAGTCTACTACAGTGAGATGCAGCCTACAGCCTACAGTCTACTACAGTGAGATGCAGTCTACAGTCTACAGTCTACAGTCTACTACAGTGAGATGCAGCCTACAGTCTACTACAGTGAGATGCAGCCTACAGCCTACAGTCTACTACAGTGAGATGCAGTCTACAGTCTACAGTCTACTACAGTGAGATGCAGCCTACAGTCTACAGTCTACTACAGTGAGATGCAGTCTACAGTCTACAGTCTACTACAGTGAGATGCAGCCTACAGTCTACTACAGTGAGATGCAGCCTACAGCCTACAGTCTACTACAGTGAGATGCAGTCTACAGTCTACAGTCTACTACAGTGAGATGCAGCCTACAGCCTACTGTCTACTACAGTGAGATACAGTCTACAGTCTACAGTCTACAGTCTACTACAGTGAGATGCAGCCTACAGTCTACAGTCTACTACAGTGAGATGCAGCCTACAGCCTACAGTCTACTACAGTGAGATACAGCCTACAGCCTACAGTCTACATTCTACTACAGTGAGATACAGTCTACAGCCTACAGTCTACAGTCTACTACAGTGAGATGCAGTCTACAGCCTACAGTCTACAGTCTACTACAGTGAGATACAGTCTACAGCCTACAGTCTACAGTCTACTACAGTGAGATGCAGCCTACAGTCTACAGTCTACTACAGTGAGATGCAGCCTACAGTCTACAGTCTACTACAGTGAGATGCAGCCTACAGTCTACAGTCTACTACAGTGAGATGCAGCCTACAGTCTACAGCCTACTACAGTGAGATGCAGCCTACAGTTTACTACAGTGAGATGCAGCCTACAGTCTACAGTCTACTACAGTGAGATGCAGTCTACAGTCTACTACAGTGAGATGCAGCCTACAGTCTACTACAGTCAGATGCAGTCTACAGTCTACTACAGTGAGATACAGTCTACAGTCTACTACAGTGAGATGCAGCCTACAGTCTACAGTCTACTACAGTGAGATGCAGCCTACAGTCTACAGTCTACTACAGTGAGATGCAGTCTACTACAGTGAGATGCAGTCTACAGTCTACAGTCTACTACAGTGAGATGCAGCCTATAGCCTACAGTCTACTACAGTGAGATGCAGCCTTTGTTTCGGCAAGACTAAATTAGTTCAGGAGTAAAATGTGGCTTAATCACATAATAAGTTACATTGCCTTCAGAAAGTCTTCACCCCTTGTTTTTTTCCACATTTTGTTGTGTTACAGCCTGAATTTAAAATGGATTATATTGAGATGTTTTATCATTGGCTTATATACAATACCCCATAATGTGAAAGTGGGAATTATGTTTTTCAAATGTTTTACTAATTCATTTTAAATGAAAAGCTGAAATGTCTTGAGTCAATAAGTATTCAACCCCTTTGTTATTGCAAGCCTAAATACGTCCAGTAGTAATAATGTACTTAATTATCAAGTCAGATATTAAGTTGCATGGACTCTGTCTGTGTGCAATAATAGTCTCTAACATGATTTTTGAATGACTACCTCATCTCTGTACCCCACACATACAATTGTCTGTAAAGTCCCTCAGTCAGGCAGTGAATTTCAAACACATATCAACCACAAAGACCAGGAAGATTTTCCAATACTTCGCAAAGAAGGGCTCCTATTGGTAGGGTACACTTTTTAAAAAGAGGACATTGAATATCCCTTTGAGCAGGGTGAAGTTATT
The DNA here is from genome assembly GCF_045679555.1 of Salvelinus alpinus. Classification (NCBI taxonomy): domain Eukaryota; kingdom Metazoa; phylum Chordata; class Actinopteri; order Salmoniformes; family Salmonidae; genus Salvelinus; species Salvelinus alpinus. Next base: position 9,862,326 of record NC_092105.1, on the reverse strand, counting down.
AATTACACTTTGGATGGTGTATCAATACACCCAGTCACTACAAAGAAACAGGCGCCCTTCCTAACTCAGTTGCCATAGAGAAAGGAAACCGCAAAGGCATTTCACCATAAGGTCGATGGTGAATATAGCACAGTTACGGAGTTGAATGGCTGTCATAGGAGAAAACTGAGGATGGATCAACAACATTGTAGTTACTCCACAATACTAACCTAATTGACAGAGTGAAAAGAAGGAAGCCTGTACAGAATACAAATATTCCAAAACATGCATATTTCTTGCAACAAGGGACTAAAGTAATACTGCAAAAAATGTGGCAAAGCAATTAACTTTTTGTACTGAATACAAAGTGCTTTTTTGGGGGGCAAATCCAATACAACATATTACTGAGTACCACTCTCCATATTTTCAAGCATAGTGGTGGCTGCATCATGTTATGGGTATGCTTGATCAACAACCAATTTGACAGAGTATGAAGAATTTTGAAATGAATAATGATCAAATTTTGCACAATCCAGGTGTGGAAAGCTCTTTGAGGTTTACCCCAAAAGACTCACATCTGTAATCACTGCCAAAGGTGCTTCTACAAAGTATTGACTCAAGGGTGTGAACACTTATGTCAATTTAATATTTAATTTTCAATAAATTTGCAACAAAGTGAAAACATGTTTTCACTTTATCATTATGGGGTATTGTGTGTAGATGGGTGAGATTAAAAAAAAATATTTAAGCGATTTTGAATTCAGGCTGTAACACAACAAAACTTATGTCAGTCTTAACGAAAACCACTAAACCCTAAACCTCAACTAAATCTTGTAATGTGGAAATTGAGAACAGTGGTCCAGGTGTGACAAAACTAGGGCCTGTAGGACCTGCCTTGTTGATAGTGCTGTTCAGAAAGCAGAGCAACACTTTATTATGGACAGACTTCTCCCCATCTTAGTAACTGTTGTATCAATATGTTTGGATCATGACAGTTTACAATCTAATGTTACTCCAAGCAGTTTAGTCACCTCAACTTGCTCAATGTCCACATGATTCATTACAACATTTAGTTGAGGTTTAGAGTTTAGTGAATTATTTGTCCCAAAAATAAAATACATCAGGGATCTCAAACACAGAAAACAGAGGCTGACTGAACTCACTGGTGTATGAGTACCCAAGCTCCGTCTCATCATCTAGAAGGAGATAGGAGAGAAACCCAGGGCCATAGTCTAAATTAACACCAAGCTCCGTCTCATCATCTAGAAGGAGATAGGAGAGAAACCCAGGGCCATAGTCTAAATTAACACCAAGCTCTGCCTCATCATCTAGAAGGAGATAGGAGAGAAACCCTGGGCCATAGTCTAAATTAACACCAAGCTCCGCCTCATCATCTAGAAGGAGATAGGAGAGAAACCCAGGGCCATAGTCTAAATTAACACCAAGCTCCGTCTCATCATCTAAAATGACATAGGAAAGTATTGCATCTAGCCACATCTGAATTTTGTCTAAACAACACACACCATTTTGGCATTTTATGCCTGAATTGGTCTCTACTAGTTTTGTTTTGGTACATCCTTCCAATGTTATACATGTCACGTCCTTTGTCTCTCCTGAGTTTGACGATCCAGAAGTGACGTCTGCTGCTGAAGCTTTGTGTACCTCTCACCATCCATTCCTCCATGGCTTGGGTCAGAGACTGGGGGGGTCTGGACTGTTTCCACTGGTACGACCGCCTTGACTATGGTCCGAACAGGAGATACCCACACCTTTTCACCAACCGTATCAAAGGTGACCTTGGCATAATCATTCCAAAATAAACATTTGATCATGATCCGGAATGTGAACACCTTGTGACAACACCAATGGGTTAACTCTTTTACAGGGTTGAGGGACACAGTAAACATACATATTTGTTTAATAAGTTTTAGATTAAATACATTTTGTTTACAAACCATTCTGTTAATGTCATCAGCCAATGACAACGGTGCCTTTGTTGGAACAATCGCCAAAGCATTGCAAGAAAAAGGACCCTTTCCTGGGGATTGAAGGGTAATTAACAGTACTGTTACTGTAAATGATAAAGGACCCTTTCCTAAATGTCATTACTGATACGCGTTATTACAACATATTCATATTAAGCATTAACTATGAGACAGAAGATCCAGGGCCTGCACTCACCCTTCAAGACCTTGTCCACCCTGGACTGAACCACCTCCAGACTTAGTCCACTCTGGACTGAACCACCTCCAGACTTAGTCCACCCTGGGCTGAACCACCTCCAGACTTAGTCCACCCTGGACTGAACCACCTACAGACTTAGTCCACCCTGGACTGAACCACCTCCAGACTTAGTCCACCCTGGACTGAACCACCTCCAGACTTAGTCCTCCCTGGACTGAACCACCTACAGACTTAGTCCACCCTGGGCTGAACCACCTCCAGACTTAGTCCACCCTGGACTGAACCACCTACAGACTTAGTCCACCCTGGACTGAACCACCTCCAGACTTAGTCCACTCTGGACTGAACCACCTACAGACTTAGTCCACCCTGGACTGAACCACCTCCAGACTTAGTCTACCCTGGACTGAACCACCTCCAGACTTAGTCCACCCTGGACTGAACCACCTCCAGACTTAGTCCACTCTGGACTGAACCACCTCCAGACTTAGTCCACCCTGGACTGAACCCCCTCCAGACTTAGTCCACTCTGGACTGAACCACCTCCAGACTTAGTCCACCCTGGACTGAACCACCTACAGAAGCTGTTTCCTCACTTCCTCACTGTTCACCAGACATGTATTTCTGCACAGCCTGGTAAACCTGGTAAAAGATTGACCTGTAATAGTAAGGTTTGATCCTAAAACTGGACCAAAGGCTGACTCATGGAGAACTAGTGTAAGCAGATGTTTGTTCCCGACCCGCGTTAACACAATATGGGGTTTTTGCAACCCTGACAAAGTTCTATTAAAACGGGTCAATTTTGGCCTTTAAATTCACCTGAAGCAGCTGTTTCTGGTCTCCTTGCAGAGCTATCTCCCATCCTGGACACTTTCTTCTCTAAGACCCTATGGACCTCCTACATCTTCTGTATCTGATCCCTCGCTCTCTGCAGAATCCGTTTTTCATTATCCTCCATTGAGGCCATCACTTGCTTCTACACCTCTGTGATGGCTGAGCTCAACATGGTGAAATCCCTGTCCATCTCATCTTTCTGCAGCCCGGCGGACGTCTGAGATGAGAGAGAGAACTAATTTAGCCGAGAAGAACTCACATGAAAATAACTCACTGACCATAACATAAATTATTTAAATGATTATGCCTCAAATTTTTTATAAAAACATATTTAAATATATATTAAAGGTTCAATGCAGCCATTTTGATCTCAATATTACATAATTTCAGGTTAACAATTAACCTGTTGGGGACCAGGGGGTGCTATTTTCACTTTTGGGGAAAATCGTATGATTTTTAAACGGCCTCGTACTCAATTCTTGCTCGTACAATATGCATATTATTATTACTATTGGATAGAAAACAGTCTCTAGTTTCTAAAAACGTTTGAATTATTTCTCTAAGTGAAACAGAACTCCTTTTACAGACCATTTCCTAACCGGAAGTGAGATTTCCAAAAGCGAACTCTCTCTTCAGGAGCTTGTCTATAAAAGGGCATGTCACTTATGACTGTAGAAACACGTCATACGCCTTCGCCTGGGTGTCATGCGGAAGTGAGAGCTGAAATCAGTTGATTATCTCGATCAGGGACTGAACACAACCTCTTGGACTGAGACGTGCGCACTTTCTTTTATTTCCTGGGCGCGAAGTAGGAACTGTACTCGGCTCATGGAAGAACCATTTTAAAGGTGAATATGATCTCTGGCTTCGATTTTCTTTGATACATGTCACAATATCATCCTAAAGTATGTTTTTTCAATATAGTTTAATTATATTATTGAAATTTATTCTGGACTTTAGACGTGATGCGTCGCAAGAATTGGTTCAAGAACGAGAGGCTAGCAACGCACGGCCAGTGTGCTTGCTAATTCTGAGGGAAATCGTTCGTTATGGATCCAAATAAAGTCGGTTCTGAACAAAGGACCCCTTGGAGAACATTCTGATGGAAGATCCACAAAGATAAGGACCCAATTTGGGATGCTTTTTCATATATATCTGTCGAACTGTGCTATGCTACCGTTTGACTAGAAGCAATGCTGCTGTGTGCTAGCTATTGTAGTAAGCTAATATAACGATATATTGTGTTTTCGCTGTAAAACACTTCAAAAATCGGAAATATTGGCTCTGTTCACAAGATCTTATTCTTTCATTAGCTATCCACCATATATTGTTCTGAAATGTTTTATGATGTGTAATTAGTAGTTGACGTTGGTGTCTGTATTTTCTCTGGCTACTGCCGTGCGATTTCTGACTGTAGCTGTGATGGTGGCTATGATGGTAGCAGTAATGTAAAACTGATTTATAGCTAAAATATGCACATTTTTCGAACGAAACATATATTTATTGTGTAACATGTTATAGGACTGTCATCTGAGGGAGTTTTTTCTAGGTTATTTAGGTTGGTTCTAGGTTGGTTCTAGGTTAGTTAGGTTAGCTACTTGCATGCTACCGTTGCTGTGAAAAACTGTCTGTCTGTCTTTTGTATTTGGTGGTGAACTAACATAAATATATGTGGTGTTTTCGCTGTAAAACACTTCAACAATCGGAAATATTGTCTGTATTCACAAGATATTTGTCTTTCATTAGCTATCCACCATATATTTGTCTGAAATGTTTTATGATGTGTAATTAGGTAGTTGGTGTCTGTATTTACTCTGGCTACTCCCGTGCGATTTCTGACTGTAGCTATGATGGTAGCAGTAATGTAAAACTGATTTATAGCTAAAATATGCAATTTTTTTGAACAAAACATAGATTTATTGTGTAACATGTTATAGGACTGTCATCTGAGGTAGTTTTTTCTAGGTTATTTAGGTTGGTTCTAGGTTAGTTAGGTTGGCTTGTGCATGCTACCTGCAGCCTACTTGTGCTGTGAAAAATGTCTGTCTGTCTTTTTTTATTTGGTGGTGACCTAACATAAATATATGTGGTGTTTTCTCTGTAAAACATTTAAAAAATCATACATGTTGGATGGATTGACAAGATGTTTATCTTTCAAATGCTGTATTGGACTTGTTAATGTGTGAAAGTTAAATATTTCAATTTTGTTTTTTGAATTTGCCGCTCTGCCTTTTCAATGGAATGTGGGAGGAGTGCCGCTAGCGGCACCCCTGGTTAAGTACCTTACCGTGATTGATTTGAAATTAAAATGTTAAAAAAGCGACAAAAATTACTTCTCAAGCAAGAATTTTGGTAGGACTGTCTAGGAGTGGTCTGAGTGCTCAGGGGAAAACAGAAAACTAGCTGTTATTGGCAGAGAGGTCTGGAACTCTCTTTCTTATTGGTCTGTTAACTCATTTACCGCCTGGTGATGTCACTATAGAAGGCTAAAACACCATCCCACCAAAACAGGCTGAAATTCCAGCTGGTCTTTTCAAACAGCTCTTACACTAAAAGGGCATTTTCATCATTTTCACAATTTAACACTATTATTCCAACCTCATATATATATTTCCACACTATATATTTTATATATATATATATATAAAACACAGGGAAATCATGGACTTTTGGACTGCACTGGGCCTTTAAACAGTTCTGTTTTCTACTATCCATGATCTACCTTGAATTAGTCCATGGAGGTTCTTGCCCTGAACAGCTCCATCATAATGTTATTTGAGATGCTCTTTGCCGACAGCTGTTGATGTAATTTGACAGGCGGTCAAAGATGAGTGAAGTCAATAATTAAATAGCGTAGTAAAACAAATTGCCCTGAAGTCTGTTCTCACCAGTCTGTGACTCAGAGACCATGAAGCAGAGATAGCGTCAAGTCCATTTCAGTTCCTGTCTGTTAAATAGGATGTTTAATTTATCCATGAGAATCTATTGAGTGGAATGGACTTTTGATTAAATTGACACCAACAGCCTCAAAGCAGTGTCATAATATTACATCTCATATGTCAAAGTATGTTACTGAATGTGATAAGGCGTATTAGAAACGAGTATGACAGGTTTTATGACACATTGACATAACAGTTAATGTCACTTGCACACCTAATACTCAAATAAAGTGTTTTATTTTTTAAAATCTTTCTTTAACTAGGCAAGTCAGTTAAGAACATATTCTTATTTACAATGACAGCCTACACCGGCCAAACCCGGACAACATTGGGCCAATTGTGCGTCGCCCTATGGGACTCCCAATAACGGCCGGTTGTGATACAGCCAGGAATCAAACCAGGGTGTCTGTAGTGATGCCTCTTGCACTGAGACACAGTGCCTTAGACTGCTGCGCTACTCGGGAGCCAAATGTACATTCAGTAGTAGTGAATGTAACTTGAGTAGTATTGTGTTTCATTTCCAGTCACTTCATGTCTGACAGAGCCTCGAACAATATATCATGTAACTCTTAACAAACCCTAACCATGATTTTGAAGACAGCTTCTTCCTCTGGGTCATGGTGTGAATCATCTATTTTAATGGTTCTAGAAACGGTCTCTACCAAATCCCCTTCGAATAACACATTCACTACATTGAACAACAGATAGTCCTTACTGCTATTAGCCCATAGAAACACATTGAATAACAGATAGTCCTGACTGCTATTAGCCAATAGAAACACATTAAATAACAGATAGTCCTTACTGCTATTAGCCCATAGAAACACATTGAATAACAGATAGTCCCCCCACCCCAAAAAAAAATCTAAAGTAAGTTTGTTCTGAAGTGTCTGTTGTAATATTTGAACGATATAAGAAAGACATACATATTTTTTACCCCTTATTTTTTGCACTAAACAGTCTCCATATGTACTTCCATAAATTCTTTCAACTGGTACCTGGTCTTATTGTTCAGAGTAAATAACTCACAGACTCTAGAGAAGCTTTAACCAAGTTTAATTCTTCCCAAAGGTTCTGTACAGCTGTAATTCAGACAACCCAACATTTCTCACGTCACAGATAAATATACAGTGGGGAGAACAAGTATTTGATACACTGCCGATTTTGCAGGTTTTCCTACTTACAAAGCATGTAGAGGTCTGTAATTTTTTGTAATTGCAAACAAAGGTTTCTGTACCAAATATTAAGTTCTGCTATTCTGATGTATCAAATACTTATGTCATGCAATAAAATGCAAATTAATTACTAAAAAATCATACAATGTGATTTTCTGGATTTTTGTTTTAGATTCTGTCTCTCACAGTTGAAGTGTACCTATGATAAAAATTACAGACCTCTACATGCTTTGTAAGTAGGAAAACCTGCAAAATCGGCAGTGTATCAAATACTTGTTCTCCCCACTGTATATATCCCACTTAAAACACTCCTCCTTCTCTCCAATCCTTACATCTTATGGTTCAACAGGAAGAGGGTAACAGGATACCAAACCCTTTTACTCTCTTTTTTTAATTTTTATATATATTTTATTTTGCATTTTCCAATTAACAACATTCAAGACAAACGTGAAAAAATATTAGACAACAATAGGACAAAGTGACAGTAACAGATGAGCGTAACAGAGAAAGTAAAAATCAAACAAATTATAATTATATATACCAACATACAATAAAAAAAATATTATAATGAGACATTGGATCATATGGTCACCTGCCGTAGGCTACATATTATACATTATGTGTGAAACATTATATAAGGATAATATAGAGATTCATTCAATGTGATGTGGGGGGAGATTCTCCATATAGTCAATAAAAGGTTGCCAAATTCTGTAAAATGTATTTAACTTATTCCTCAAGCGGTAAGTAATTTTCTCCAGTGGGATACAACTATTAACTTCTGATAGCCACATTGCAACTGGCAGGGGGGAATCCAATTTCCATTTCAAGGCGATACATTTCTTGGCAATCGCTAGCAATATTTCTGTTAGCTTTATAGCATGGCTTTGCCTAAGATTAGTGTTAGTAAAGTTGCCCAGTAGACAGACCTCCGGGTCTAAAGGGAATGCAACCCCATGAATTGAGGATATGGTATCGCATACCTCCTGCCAGAAACCGTGTAGTTTGGAACACTGCCAAGTGGAATGGAGGAATGTTCCTTCATCTGAGCCACATCTAAAACATAGGGAGGAGATATCAGGGTTGAACTTGTGCAGTCTAGATGGGGTGATATAGAGCTGATGGAGGAAATTAAACTGGATCAGTCTGTATCTGGAGTTCAATGTGGATGTAACACCATCCCTGCATAGGTCACTCCATAGTGACATAGTGACCATCAATATCAATACCCAGATCTTTTTCCCATCTAAGTCGCGGTTTATCTAGCCCAGGAAGTGTTAGTCCTGACATAAGAGCATCGTAAACACGGGAAATGGTCTTGAACAGTGGTTGGTCTGCGTGGCAGAGTTGTTCAATAGGTGACATCTTAGGTAGGTTCCATTGTCCCTTGAGAGACACCCTAATAAAGTTTCGTAGTTGTAGGTAGCTAAAGAAGTCCCTGTTAGGCAAGTGGTATTTCTGTTTCAGCTGATCAAAAGACATAAGAACTCCCTCCTTGTAACAATGTTCCAGAAGAGTGATCCCCTTATCAGACCATGGTCTAAAGTTACTATTCTGGAAAAACATAGGAATCAATCTATTGTTCCATAAAGGGGTTTTAGGGGAAAGGAATCCCCCTCGTCCGAACAGCTCTTGCAGTTTGCACCATGCCAGGACAGAATGTATGACTAAAGGGTTGTCTGTGATGGTTTTTATAGATTTTCTGTCCCATTTGTAAAACAATTCTGCCCCAGTGTCATCATTCACCTCAAGCTTTTCAATGTTCAACCATGAGGGAGAGGGACCCTTATCAAACCTCTGAGCCAGAAACCTAGACTGTGCTGCCCAGTAGTACATTCTAAAATTGGGGAGGTTTAAGCCCCCTTGACTGTAATCCAGGGTCAGTTTATCCAGGCCAACCCTAGGGGTTTTGCCGTGCCAGATAAACCGTCTGGTCATCTTGTCGAGAGAGGAAAAGAATGCTGCGGGGACAGGGATAGGGAGAGATTGAAACAGATATAGAAATCTGGGCAGGACATTCATTTTAATTACATTGATTCTACCCAGTAGAGTGAGAGGTAAGTCCATCCATTTACAAAGGTCACCCTCCACCTTTTGCAACAAACTGGCCAGATTGAGTTTATAGAGGTTGTTCAGGTTACCATCCACCATTATGCCCAAATATGTGAAGCCCATAGGCGACCATCTAAAAGGAAACTTGTGCTTGATGGTATGATGGTCAAAGACAGACAACGGTAAGATTTCGCTTTTATCTAAATTGACCTTATATCCAGAGAAAGAACTATAACACTGTAGTAGGATCTGCAAGTGAGAGAGGGAATGTTCTGGGTTTGTTAGAAATAAGATAAGGTCGTCCGCAAAGAGTGATAATTTATGGGTCTGGGGGCCCACCTCAAAGCCATGTATGTCAGGGCACGTTCTAATAGCCTCAGCCAACGGTTCGATGGCGAGGGCAAAGAGGTGGGGGCTAATTGGGCAACCTTGTCTGTTCCCCCTATAGAGAGGGAAAGAGGAGGAAGTAATCCCGTTGGTAGCAATCCTAGCTTTAGGAGATTTGTAGAGTGATTTTATCAAATTTACAAACACGGTACCTAAACCAAACTTTTCCAAGACGCGAAAGAGGTATGGCCATTCAACCCTATCAAAGGCCTTTTCAGCATCGAGGGAGACTGCGACACTAGGTATTTTGTTTTTGTTAGCAAGGTGAATTATATCAAAGAACCTTCTGAGATTATTGGAGGACAATCTATTAATTATGAAGCCAGTCTGATCTGGGTTGACCAACAGGGGAAGACATGACTCCAGTCTCTTAGAAAGCATCTTGGTGACCAGTTTACAATCTGTGTTAAGGAGAGAGATTGGTCTATATGAGGCGCACTTTAGTGGATTTTTCCCTTTCTTGTGGATTACAGTAATCACTGCTTGAGAGAAAGACTCTGGAAAGTAGTTGTCTTCCCTGGCTTTTTTAAGTACCTCCATAAGGTAGGGGACCAACAGCTCCCTAAATTCTTTATAGAACTCTGGAGGGAAGCCATCCTCCCCAGGAGATTTATTAGAAGGTAAGGATTTAATGGCCTCCAACAATTCAGGAACTGAGAAGTGTTCACTCAGGCGCTCGCTGTCTTCCCCTGACAGGCAAGGGAGGTTGAGAGAGGAGAGAAAGGAGTCGATCTCTGATAGATCATCGCTTGATTGGGAGGTGTAGAGGTCTTCATAGTATTTCTTAAAAGTATAATTCATTTCAGTAGGGTCGAAAGATATCTCATTAGTAAGAGTTTCTATAGCATTAATTGTCCTCTTACTTTCCTCTGCTTTCAGTTGCCATGCCAATACTTTGTGAGCTTTCTCTCCAAGCTCGTAATAACGCTGTTTTGATTTAGTGATGGCCCTCTCCGCTTGATATGTGTTCAGAATATTATATTTCAGTTTTTTATTTACCAAAAGCCTGTATAGATCTTTAGTCGGGCCTCTTTGGTAGGTTTTCTCTAGCTCTGAGATTTCAGATTCAAGGGCACTCAGTTCCGCACCGTGTTTTCTCTTCAGCCCTTTAGTATAGGAAATGATCTGTCCCCCTCAGATAGGCCTTCAATGTGTCCCAAAGAATGAAACTGTCAGGAGCGGAGGGTTTGTTTGTCAAAGTGAAAATATTGATCTGCTCTTTGATGAATGCACAAAATTCAGGTTGCTTTAGGAGTGTAGAATTTAGTCTCCATCTATATGCTCCATTTACCTTGGTAGGAATGGAGATTGATAATACCAGGGGAGAATGGTCACTAAGCAATCTGGGGAGATACTCGACATCTAACACTCTATGAAACAGTTGTGTCGATATTAAAAAGTTATCTATGCGTGTGTGTGTCTTGTGTGGGTGTGAATAAAAAGAGTAGTCCCTATCCTGTGGGTGCAACTGTCTCCAGATGTCTAGTAAATTGAGATCTTTCATGAATGACATGGTGAGCTTGCTGGCTTTGGTAAGAAGTGAGGGTTTATCAGAGGACCTATCAAGAACTGTATCTAAACAAAAATTAAAATTAACCATCCTGGTGGTGCTTGAGCAACCTGAAGGAAGACATTCTGAATAAACATATGGTCATCAAAGTTAGGAGCATAGATATTCAATAGGGTCCAAGACTCTGAAAACATATGCCCCTGCACCAAAACAAACCTGCCAGAGGGATCAGAGATGGTGTTGTTGACGCAGAAGGGGATGTGTTTACTTATCAAAATTGCAGTTCCTCTTGCTTTGGAGTTAAAAGAGGACGCAAAAACTTGTCCTACCCATTCCCTCTTCAATTTCTTGTGTTCACTGGCTGTAAGATGTGTTTCTTGTAAAAACACAATGTCAGCCTTTAATTTCTTAAGGTATGTATAGACTCTCTTCCTTTTAATCGGGCTGTTAAGACCTTTTACGTTGAATGTGACATATTTTAGTGGATTAAGCATAGTTGGGTTTCAAATATGTAACTGAATGGAAATCTATCATATGTAGATAGTTAGGAAATGTTTCAACTTTGGTTTGAACACAGAAGTGACCTATGTGTCTCTTTAGGAAGGAAACAATAAACATAGAAAAAAGAGGAAAAAAATAAGAATCCCACCCACCCCGATTGTTAGACTAAAACCACAATCCCAACAATCAAACATGAATACACTTGTAGAGATACGTTGCTGCTCGCTTTCCATCTTGCTCTTACTAGCTAAACCTTGGCGTAAACTAAAACCTGCGAGCTCTCTAAATTGAAAACAAACGTTGTGAATAGACATTTTTATGGCTGAATATTTACTGCCCACGGTAAGGGCTGCTTGAGTCTCTTTTCGAAAGATTAACATAAATGAGGGGGAAAGCAGTGGGCCTAAACCCACTTATTTGCTTCGCCCAGTGATATGGACTAAACCAAAATATACTCTCCTGTAAATGTAATAGAACTCACCCCGGAACGATACGGTTAGTTGAAAATGTACAAATCAATTATAGCGACCGGAGGATATCAGCGGTTCAGTCCGGATAAGAGAAAACAAACAAACTAACTAAACTGCCCCAAAGAGACCGTCCTGGCTCAGACGTTGCTCAGTTCTTTGAGAAAAGTGTACACTTCTCCCGGTGTGTTGAAGAGATGGCTTCGGCCTTTGTACTGAACTTTCATCCGCGCAGGGTGGATGAGGTAGCCGATGATGTTCTTCTCCTTCAGTGCTTTGGCGGCAGGTCTGAACTGCTTGCGACGTCTTGCGAGATCCGCGCTCATATCCGGGAAAAGGCTGACCCTCTTGCCATCAATGGTTATGTCCCCTTTGGCTCTTGCGAGTTGCAGTACCTTCTCTCTGTCTTGGAAACGGAGGAACCTGATCAGGACGGCCCGTGGGGGCTCATCTGGCCGGGGTTTCGGCGCTGATGTTCTGTGGGCGCGTTCGATTTCCAGTGGCTTGGTGAAGTTGATTGTGCCTAGGACATCCGGGATCCATTGAGTGAAGAAACGGACCGGGTCACGGCCCTCGCTGTCCTCTTTCAATCCCACCACACGGATATTACTACGTCTGCTCTGGTTCTCCATCTGATCTACCTTGTTTTTGAGGTAGGCATTGTCCTTTTGCAGTTGTATCAAGACCTGGTCATGTCGAGCGATGGTGTCTTCAACTGTGCTAATGCGCAGCTCTGCCTCAGTCGTTCTCAAAAGGAGATCATTCATGGAGGATTTCAGGTCGTCAATGGAAGAATGGAGTTCAGCCGTTCTCTTATCGATTTTCATAGAAAGACCTTTGTTACCGTCCTGAATTTCTCGGAGGAGAGTAGCCAGCATGTCGGCAGGCTCGCAAGGGGCCGAGAGCAACAGTCTGGAACTGTCGTTTGAGATATGAGGGCTAATGCTAATCTTGCTAGCGTTATCGTTGTCTTGGGAATCAACAACGTTTTGGTCGTTCTTCTTGCCTCTCGGTCGGCGGTCCATGGCTCTTTGGGAAGGTAAGTACTTGACGATTTATCAGCCGATGTTAGAATATTGTTTCAACGTTGTTATTTAGGTAATAATAGAATAACTTTGAAGAGCTCGGTTTGTCAACGTCTGCTCAGCTCCGCGGCATCACGTGCTCCTCCCTTTTACTCTCTTAAGGGAATCTGTCCTCACCTCTTGACCTCAACCCCTCCTTCCCCTAATCCACAGATGTTCATCTGTCTCTCCTATATCAACACGTTTCAGCTCCTCCCGTTCACCCAGCACATTTCCTCAGCCACTCTGTCTTTCTACAGATCTCGCTCCTTTACATACTATGCGTCTGATCTATCGTGTCTTTAATATCTCAATGTTCAAAATGTCCAATCCAACACCGGGGACCTTCAGACGAGTCTTGTGAGGCCTGAGGGCATCCTAGAACAAAACAACTGACATGTACGTGTTCCTGAGAGTCTCACCTTTCTACAGAGGGGTATTAGTGTGTAGCCCAAACTGTTTGGATGCTCCAGACAGAAGTTGGCAGATCGGCTTGACACTTGTGGGAGACGTAGACCAAAACAGAGAACACCATCATGCTCGTGAGAGTCCCATCTTTCCATAGAGGGGTTATAAAAAGTGAGACGCAAAAATACATCTCTCTAGCTTAAACATAATATTTTTTTTATTGGAATTGTTTGTATAATTAATGCTAATGATCTCTCCTAGAGGCAAGGACATGGAACTTAGGGGGTTAACATGTCTCCTCCACCTCACCTACACTGATTAAAGTGGATTTAACATGTGACATCAACAAGGGATCATAGCTTTCACCTGGATTCCAATGATCAGTCTGTCGTGGAAAGAGCAGGTGTTCCTAATGTTTTGTACACTCAGGGTATGATCTCACGTCTAGTTCTGTGTTTTCATCGTGATCAAGTGACATGGACATGAATAACCAGAGGCAGGAATGACATGTTCAGCTCCATGCCCTGTCTAGGCTTGATAGTGTTAGACAGATAGCATGAAGGATGACCAGGGACAATGCGACTCGGTATTACAAGACTTGAATGTTTAATCACCGAGTACTACAACTTAGGGACAGGCAAAACACTCCAATCCTTAGACTGACCACCATTACCCAATAACCTCTGCTCTTCACCCAACCTCCAGAATAGCATATCAAAATAAAAGTCACATGGTGTTCACACAATAAAGGTCCCGCAATAGTTTACTCTAATTGATAAATGATTCACAATGATTAAGTCAGTAAGATAATCATACAGTGCATTCGGAAAGTATTCAGACCCCTTGACTTTTTCCACATTTTGTTACATTACAGCCTTATTAAAAAATGAATTAGATAAACATGTTCCTCATCAATCTACACAGAATACCCAATAATGATGAAGTGAAAACAGGTTTTTAGACATTTTTGCAAATGTATTAAAAATATAAAACAGAAATACCTTATTTACATAAGATTTCAGACCCTTTGCTATGAGACTTGAAATTAAGCTCAGGTGCATCATGTTTCCATTGATCATCCTCGAGATGTTTCTACAACTTGATTGGAGTCCACCTGTGGTAAATTCAAATGATTGGATATGATTTGGAAAGGCACACACCTGTCTATATAAGATCCCACAGTTGACAGTGCATGTCAGAGCAAAAACCAAGACAAGAAATGTCTGCAGCATTGAAGGTCCCCAAGAACACAGTGGCCTCCATCATTCTTAAATAGAAGAAGTTTGGGAACCAAGACTCTTCCTAGAGCTGGCCGCTCCGCCAAACTGAGCAATCGGGGGAGAGGGGCCTTGGCCAGGGAGTGGCCAAGATTGAACTCTTTGCCTGAATGCCAAGCGTCACGTCTGGAGGAAACCTGGCACCATCCCTAAGGTGAAGCATGGCGGTGGCAGCATCATGCTGTAGGGATGTTTTTCAACGGCAGGGACTGGGTGTGCCAAACTTGTAGCGTCATTCCCAAGAAGACTCGATGCTATAATCGCTGACAAAGGTGCTTCAACAAAGTACTGAGTAAAGGGTCTGAATACTTATGGAAATGTGATATTTCCGTTTTTTTATATATACATTTCTAAAGACCTGTTTTTGCTTTGTCATTATGGGTATTGTGATGTCATTATGGGTATTGTGTGTAGCTTGATGGGGGGGGGGGGGGGGACGACGACAACAATTTAGTCAATTGTAGAATACATGTAAGGGTGTAGCGTAACAAATTGTGAAAAAGTCAAGGGGTCTGAGTACTTTCAGAATACACTGTGTAACAGAAACATACAGGTAACTAGTTTACATTCGATCACATCTCATTCTATAATGACTACAGGTAACTAGTGTACATTCTATCGCATCTCATTCTATAATGACTACAGGTAACTAGTGTACATTCTATCGCATCTCATTCTATAATGACTACAGGTAAGTAGTGTACATTCTATCACATCTCATTCTATAATGACTACAGGTAACTAGTGTACATTCTATCACATCTCATTCTATAATGACTACAGGTAACTAGTGTACATTCTATCACATCTCATTCTATAATGACTACAGGTAACTGCCAAAGTAAAGGAAACACCAACATAGTGTGCTAATAGGGTGTTGTGCCACCACGAGCCACCAGAACAGATTCAATGCACCTTGGCATAAATTCTACAAGTGTCTGAAACTCTATTGGAGGGAGCAATTCCATAATTTAGTGTTCTGTTGACGGTGGTGGAAAACGCTGTTTCAGGCAACACAATCTCCCATAAATGTTCTACTAGGTTGGGATCTGGTGACTGAGATAGACGCACGCACGCACAGATCTACTACTCACTGGGATCCTCTCAGGCTCCTTTCCCCCTTTGATCCATCCTCCTCTACTTTCTTCACTGCCTCAGCATACGACACCTTCTGCACTACTCAGACTCTGGCCACTTCAACCTGCCTCTCTCTCAGCGGACACTTCCGATCCCCAGCAACATGGACACCCCTACAGCTGACACACACAACTTTAAGGGATTGGATGTCTTAACCTTTAACCATTCAGAAAAAAACATTCACTGACAGTTCTATTAAGATGGATCTAAGTTCAAGATAAATCTATTTTTAATCTTGAGGTTGATATAAACAGCGTGGTTGTGTCTTTGGGCCGCTGCATCTATCCATGAGCCACTGAATGCAATAAGCAGTATGTTTCATCAAATCAAATGTTATGGGTCACAAACATGTGTTTAGCTACATCAATGCAGCAGAAGGGTCTCTCTACCAAATGTAACCACATCCTGGACATTTCAAATGAGTTTTAAATACAATTTCCCCAAATAATACGAATATAGAATGGCCAAATTTCAATACACCTACTGTATAGGAAAATACCAGAATAAACAGTTTGACATTGAAATAAATATAATACATGAACCTTTTTGAATATTCACAACAATATTTATTAAAGACAAAATCAAAATGTAATCTAAATCTGGTTACAGATCTGTAGCAGCTGTCCCTAATGTTGAACACAGTGAGGTCTGTTTGGCAGAGTGAGGTCTGTTTGGCACAGTGAGGTCTGTTTGGCAGAGTGAGGTCTGTTTGGCACAGTGAGGTCTGTTTGGCAGAGTGAGGTCTGTTTGGCACAGTGAAAATGTCTCCTCTAAGTCAGTCTGAGTACACAACTGTACCAGTGTGTTGAGGTTTACATGGTTTTAGGCCTGGATTCAGTCTGGACCACTGAAGATCCGCACTAGTGAAAATGAAAAGCTAACATTCCTGCATTTGCAGAGAATGCATTCACGGTAAATGCTGTATATATGGGCTCCATTTCGGTTCGGATTGAATCTAGTCCTTAGTCATGGTACAAGCTTCAGAACCTCTGCAGTAACTTGTTACACAAAGACATACAGAGAGAATGAAGTGGATGGTTATAGGTTCAGGTCTCACTTACTGGCCGATTTTAGGTAAAACAATTAACTTCAGTGTTCTTCATAAATTCAAGTCAAATATAAAACAAATATTTAAAAAAAATGTATTTTTAAACATCAGATGTATTGGTTCCCACTAGGTATGTTTGTCCACGGTTCAGACATGGTTTAAAATACTATTTAGGGTCTTTCAATTATTTTCAAAGACATTTGGAAGAAATTATTTTGATATTTTATATTTGAAAACAGAAGTAGTTTAATATTGTAATGTATTTTTTTTAAATACTCCCATGATTTAGAACTTCTACAGTAGAACATTTTCAGACACATTATTTCCAACGTTCTACTGTAGACGTTCTAACGCTTTTCTAATAGCTGGATATTAATTAGAAAATATTAGAAAAAACATGCAAATACTTCCAATAGAAGAGGTAGATTCCGTTGGGATACAGTACACTGACATGTCCAATTTATGGACCCGTATATAAAGAAATGTCAGTCTGCCTCTAGATCGTCTGGTGCCAGCCTACGCCTGGTTCCTGTATAGCATCGTTTACTGTAACTTCAGACTTTCCTCTTTACATAACCTCATCAGTCTGCGTCCAACTCAGGATCAGACCTGTCTGCCTCTAGAATGTCTGGTGCCGGCCTACACCTGTCCAAAAGCTCTGTCTCAACACTACCATTGCCTTGATGGTTATTTCCTTCAACTTCTTTGGTTCCACCACTGGCTCCACAACCTAGATCAACATGGATCAGTGTTTTAGTCATAATTAACCAGATCAACATGCATCAGTGTTTTAGTCACAATTAAAAATACACTGCAGCCCATCTAACTACAGAATGAAATGTACATAGGGCCAGGTGATTTTCACATACTGGTCACTCCTCAAATGTAAAATAATATAAAATAATGTAAATGGAGATAACATCTTTAGATTTGGCACTGACAGAGTAATTACAGACTGAGAGAACTTTATAAAGTACTGAATCTGATTTCATTACAGGAAATAAAACATCGGAAATTGCAACTTACGTTTTCTGTACCATAAATAACCCCCCCCACCGACACCGAGGCAAAACAGAATCAATGCTGCAATAGCTCCATAACGTCCGCGAGAAAAGCCTTTCTGAACTTCACCTGTGGGGAAAAGACAAGATGAGTAATTAAGTTTTCAGTTAATGAATATTAGGCAGTGAGTGGTGGTGTTACGTCCTATCACATGCACCTGCAGGGTCTGTGTTAATGCTCTGATTGGAGTTGACGATGGTTGTGTTGCTCACAGTCTCTCTCAGAACGGGGTTGAAGATATGGCAGGTCACCGTCTGATTTTCTGTTATATTCACTTCGCTCCAGACGGTGTACAGTCCACTTTCAGGATCAGGAGTAATATTGGTCTGTACTTCCCACGGGTCCAGAGTGCGGTTCTGAGCCAATAGGACGTCCTGGATGGTCCATGTGACGACTGGCTGTGGGTATCCCCCCTGGGTTGAACACGTGGCATCCATATTTGTCTTGTTCACAGTCACACTGGGTGTCGGGAACCGTGCTGAAAGTGAACAAAGCAAAGAGAAGAAGATGTTAGAAATGTGCCATAATAACGTTTGATGATTTCCTACAATGACAGAATTAGTGCTGTGAATGATTCACACAGGTGGACATGGAATGGTATCAAACACATCCAATACATGGTTCCCATGTGGTTGACGCTATTCCAGTCCTCCCCTCAGCAGCCTCCTGTGTTATTAACTCAACCATACCTGCCACAAGTAGGGTAGCGGGACACACTTTTATCAACTCGAGGATATGCTTATCATTCTCGTCAAACAGTGTAGCGAAAGCACAGTAGACATTCTGCTCGTCTTCAAGTGTGACTTGGCTGAGTTTGATAGAGATATTCCCAGAACTCATCTCAGACCCAAAGGCTTTAGTTCTGTTTGTGTAAAGGTTATCCTGATGTTGATTCTCTTCTCCTTTGTTGAACGAGTACAACACTTTTCCGGACTTATCTTGCCAATAGAACCGGAGTCTTGATGTGTCGATGGCCGTGGATGAATTCAGGTCACAGGACAGGAGAACAGACTCTCCTATAATCCCAGTGACTTCAGATGCAGCTGGTGCTGAAACAGACCAATATGTCAAAGTTACAAACTAAACTCAGAATTCAACACAGATAATAATGACATCATGTGCTCACTGACAGGAAATTACATAATATAAGAGAAAGTGGTTGAAAGAGCTTAAGACAGCACAGTGCACACAAATAAAGAACGTTCCCCTGAACAAACATGTTCCTGGAAAATTAAGGAAACTTTTCTCTTCCAAAAGCTGTTAAAGAACATATGAAACTGGGTTTTTCATTTATCTGGAAGCACAAGGTTAACATATGAAACTGGGTTGTTCATTAATATGGCAGCACTTGGTTACCATTTAATTCTAGCACTTGGTTACCATTTAATTCTAGCACTTGGTTACCATTTAATTCTAGCACTTGGTTACCAAGAAGATGGGAAGGTGCATGACATCACCCATTTCTGCTCCCTGATTTCTCTGATGACATGTTTGGTTGAGTAATTATCTCTGCATTGTAATAACATTTGTCACAGTGTGCTTTACAGTAACCAGACCTAGACCCCCAAAACAGAAAGAAGAACCAAGCTATGTGCAAAGGGACAGCGTGGTAAAGATATCTCTGAATATCTAGTGTATGTATATTGAGAGATATTAAAGATCTTTGAGGGAATGAACAACACCACGACAGCGTAGCGGTTACGAGCATTGGGCCAATCGCCAGAAGACTAGGCAAAAACTCTGCCAATGTGCCATTCACCAAGGAACTTAGCCCTAATTGCTCCTGCAAGTCACTCTGGCTAACAGTGTCTGCTAAATGACTCAAATGTAAATGTAATAATGTCTCCATTCATGAAGAGACGTCAACTAGGCCTGTCTGCATTTACAGCTACTAGACTAGAGCATGGGCGACAGCATGGGCGACAGCATGGGCGACAGCATGGGCGACAGCCGGTATGGGCGATAGCATGGGCGACAGCATGGGCGATAGCATGGGCGATAGCATGGGCGATAATGACAGAGCTTTAAGGTAAAGCTGAGGTCATGTTCCTCATTTCTTTTAAAACATTCAATGATGTGAAATAATACTAACATCTGATTTTTTTCTGCATATAAACAGAAATAATTAATCTGAATGTATGTATTAGTTCCAGGAAATGAATGAAGGTGGTTTTGTCTCCTAGTAACATGAGAGGTATAATGACGTGGGGGCAAAATAATTCTTACTTATTTAGAATGTCTTCATCATCTTCATTCATTATTGTCTATTAAACAGCCAAACTATGTTTTAAGTGAGAAGTAGGCAGGCCGAAAAAGAAAGGAAATTCACATTAGCACCACAAGGCCTACTTCACCCAGGTTCTACCAAGGCCTTAAAGTTTGGTTAGCACCACAAGGCCTACTTCACCCAGGTTCTACCAAGGCCTTAAAGTTTGGTTAGCACCACAAGGCCTACTTCACCCAGGTTCTACCAAGGCCTTAAGGTTCGGTTATCGGCTTCACTCTACAATAAACACTTGGTTTTCTCTCATGTTTCTCTACATATCTCTGGATGCAGGTATGACTTTCAACACATACTGTAACCTCCATTCCACCAGTATGCATGTAAGACTGCTATACTGTTATCTTCCTCACGGTTTGCTATCACATGCTACAATGCTACAACCACGTGCTAACAATGCTACAAACACATGTAAATCACAACCACATGCTAACAACCACATGCAAATCACAACTACAGTTTTTTATCACATATCTATGATTCATTTATTCATTTATCAGAGCCATGAGTTTCTGTGTGAAAGTGTGTGTGGAATGTGTGTGTGTACAAGCCGGGAGACTGAATCAATGATTCGATGGCCTCGAGGTAACCACGAAGAGACAATTTTCTGTTTAGACAAACGAACAACCACGCCCTATCCAAACAGCCATTATTTTATCACATTGTGTTTTACATAAATAAATCATAATGTGCCTTTGGTTGTATGTTGTATCTGTAAGTAAAGGCGTGTGGATAAAATGCCCAGGGACAGACGAGGAAGCCACGAGGGACACAACCACAGCGACACGATAAGAGAATATAAAACTTACCAGACAACAACAAAATACAAATTAATATCAGGATGGCCATTGCACTCTGCAGGATACTGATGGAAAACATGACGGAAAATGAAACAACAAAGTAGTTTACTGTATACTGTGTCGTAAGCTCCTGAGCGAAGGGGAAAAAATGAATGAGGCTTCAGACAAGGAAGAGCAGTTCTCCTTATTTCAGTAATATCCGGGTCAGGGGTCAAGCATTCAACACAACGCTAGTAGTAGTATTTCACCATAACTGGTTGGTCATCGTCTTCGTCAGTCACTGTCTGAGATGTATGACTCACTGTGTCGTGTCTGTGGTGTCAAAGCTCTCTGTTTCTAATACAGTCTATTACCACCACGAAGGTGCTAGTCAGGTCACACTGTAGACAACATGTTACGAGGATGCAGTACATAGCAGGTTTTGCTTTGTCAATAGGTCATAACCACCTGCTTTGTCAATAGGTCATAACCACCTGCTTGTAAATAGATCATTACCATCTACTTTGTAAATCGATCATTACCATCTGCTTTGTAAATAGGTCATTACCATCTGCTTTGTAAACAGGTCATTACCACCTGCTTTGTAAATAGGTCATTACCATCTACTTTGTAAACAGGTCCTTACCATCTGCTTTGTAAACAGGTCATTCATTACCTGTTTGCATGGAGGATACTTCATAAAAACCCATTCCTATCAGAAGGATCAGTTTCATGCTCATCAACGCACTGATCACAGGGAGCATAAAGGTTGACCTTACCAGACATGTCTCTCCCCCCTCTTGATAATAGGCATGTTTGACCCCATGTCCTGTCTGTGATCTCCTATGAGAAATGCCTGTCAGCCAAATGTTCGCTTCTCACAAGCAAATCGTGATCCTCCCTTCCCTCCACATCTCAAACATCTCCCTCCCCTCTTCCCCTCCACATCTCAAACAGCTCCCTCCCCTCCACATCTCAAACAGCTCCCTCCCCTCCTCATCTCAAACAGCTCCTTCCCCCACAATTGGCCCAGCGTCGTCCGGGTTAGGGAGGATTTGGCCGGCAGGGATATCCTTGTCTCATCGCGCACTAGCGACTCCTGTGGCGGGCCGGGCGCAGTGCACGCTGACACGGTCGCCAGGTGTACAGTGTTTCCTCCGTCACATTGGTGCGGCTGGCTTCTGCGTTGGATGTGCATTGTGTCAAGAAGCAGTGCGGCTTGGTTGGGTTGTGTTTGGGAGGACGCATGGCTCTCGACCTTCGCCTCTCCCGAGTCCGTACGGGAGTTGCAGCGATGTGCAGCGATGAGACAAAACTGTAACTACCAATTGGATACCACGAAAAAGGCGGTAAAAAAATATATATAAAAAACAAAAAGCTCCCTCCCCTCCTCATCTCTAACAACTCCTTCTCTCTGGTTCACCTGATGATGGAACCCCCCTTATAGAAACTTTACCTAATTACCTAATGACAATTACAACTGACTAATGACAAATAAAAGATCTCTCTCTCTCTCACCTCCCCAAGTGAAACAGTGAGGATAAGTAGCAACAACCCTGAACCTAAATCAGATCGTTGGTTGAAATGGTTTACTTCCTGTTTTTGTGTACGTTGACGTTGTAGAACCGGTTTAGTTACTGCAGTAGCATCATAGAGGAGTACTTGAAGATACATTAACATAGTATATAACATCTGAATAACTTAACAAATGTAATAGTTTATTAACAGAAAACACACTTTAGTAGAAAACATATAAAACAATATATAAATTATACATCATGTGCAACAAGAGGATCATAATCCTACATTTAATTTCTAGTCAAGCTACCACACCATACGCATCATGACTCATCTGGGTCAGGTGATAGGAGCCGAATAGCAAGTTAACCAGTCAGGTTGAGGCACGATGTCCCCGATGATATCTCACTGTAAATACTGTTGTCTGCTTCTCTGTTATGAGGGGACCTGATGAAGCAACAGGTCTGTGACCACTGACTGTACACATGCAACGAGACTACAGAAAGAGGTTACGGTGAGAACATTCCATGTTGTCTATTTTATTTCCCATTAAATAAATCATTAAAATGAACACAAACATAGGAGGAATATCCGTACCAAACTGTATTTTCAGGAGTTTGTCTGCACCCTGGTTGAGTACAGAGAGAAATATGGTGTCTCTTGTTGCCCTGGAAGAGGTGTTGAGTACAGAGAGAAATATGGTGTCTCTTGTTGCCCAGGAAGAGGTGTTGAGTATAGAGAGAAATATGGTGTCTCCTATTGCCCTGGAAGAGGTGTTGAGTACAGAGAGAAATATGGTGTCTCTTGTTGCCCAGGAAGAGGTGTTGAGTACAGAGAGAAATATGGTGTCTCTTGTTGCCCTGGAAGAGGTGTTGAGTACAGAGAGAAATATGGTGTCTCTTGTTGCCCAGGAAGAGGTGTTGAGTACAGAGAGAAATATGGTGTCTCTTGTTGCCCAGGAAGAGGTGTTGAGTATAGAGAGAATGTAACGAACGTCGTTGAGAGAAGGAGAGGAGGACCAAGGTGCAGTGTGGTAAGTGTTCATTAACACTCCTCAAGAAGAGGTGTTGAGTATAGAGGAGGACCAAGGTGCAGCGTGGTAAGTGTTCATTAACACTCCTCAAGAAGAGGTGTTGAGTATAGAGGAGGACCAAGGTGCAGCGTGATAAGTGTTCATTAACACTCCTCAAGAAGAGGTGTTGAGTATAGAGGAGGATCAAGGTGCAGCGAGGTAAGTGTTCATTAACACTCCTCAAGAAGAGGTGTTGAGTATAGAGGAGGACCAAGGTGCAGCGTGGTAAGTGTTCATTAACACTCCTCAAGAAGAGGAGGTCTTCACTGATTTTAGGTGTGAAGAGAAGTTTAATAGTCAAGAGCTCCTGTTTGTACCATAAAACTGTGATAATATGTAGAAGCCAGACAACATAGTTTAAATAAATCCTTTAAAATCGATAGGTCAATATATCCCCAAGCAACCGGGAGAGAGTGCGAGGTCGGTTATACAAAACAGCAAACCAATCTGTGAGTAAGGCGACGCTGACACTTAAACCCAACAAGCCATGACTACCCTCGGAATTTATTCATTTTACTAGGCAAGTAAGTCAATTAAAAACAAATTCTTATATACAATGACAACCTACACCAACCAAACCCAGACAACGTTGGGCCAATTGTGCGCCACACGGCCAGTTGTGACACAGCCTGGATTCGAACCAGGGTGTCTGTAGTGACACCTCTTGCACTGAGAGGCAGTGCCTTAGACCGCTGCACCACACGGGCCAGTTGTGATACAGCCAGGATTCGAACCAGGGTGTCTGTAGTGACACCTCTTAGACCGCTGCGCCACACGGCAGCCCATAAGAACAACAAAGAACAACTTGGAGAGTACAATCATTGGATAATAAATAGATGAACAAAGATCACGTGTATGCTACCAACTTATTTTCCACAGTTGTGGCCGAATGACAACAGAAATAACATACAGCTGGCATACAGCAGCCTCTGGCAAGACAAGGGGTGGCGCTCTGTGTATATTTGTAAACAACAGCTGGTGCAGGAAATCTAATAGTAAGTTGCTTGCCTGAGGTAGAGTATCTAATGATAAGCGTTACACCACACTATTTACCAAGAGAGTTTTCATCTATATTCTTTGTAGCTGTCTATTTACCACCACAAACCGATGCTGGCACTAAGACCGCACTCAATGAGCTGTTTACGTCCATAAGCAAACAGGAAAACGCTCATCCAGAGGTGGAGCTCCTAGTGGCCGGGGACTTTAATGCAGGGAAACTTAAATCCATTGTACCAATTTTTTTCCCAGCACGTTAAATGTGCAACCAGGGAGGAAAAAAACCTAGACCACCTTTACTCCACACACAGAGAAGTGTACAAAGCTCTAACTCACCCTCCATTTGGCAAATCTGACCATAATTCTATCCTCCTGATTCCTGCTTACAAGCTAAAATTAAAGCAGGAAGCACCAGATCAATAAAAAAGTGGTCAGATAAAGCAGATGCTAAGCTACAGGACTGTTTTGCTAGCACAGACTGGAATATGTTCCGGGATTCTTCCGATGGCATTGAGGAGAACACCACATCAGTCATTGGCTTCATTAATAAGTGCATCGAGGACGTCGTCCCCACAGTGACTGTACATACAGTGGGGAGAACAAGTATTTGATACACTGCCGATTTTGCAGGTTTTCCTACTTACAAAGCATGTAGAGGTCTGTAATTTTTATCATAGGTACACTTCAACTGTGAGAGACGGAATCTAAAACAAAAATCCAGAAAATCACATTGTATGATTTTTAAGTAATTAATTTGCATTTTATTGCATGACATAAGTATTTGATCACCTACCAACCAGTAGGAATTCCGGCTCTCACAGACCTGTTAGTTTTTCTTTAAGAAGCCCTCCTGTTCTCCACTCATTACCTGTATTAACTGCACCTGTTTGAACTCGTTACCTGTATAAAAGACACCTGTCCACACACAATCAAACAGATTCCAACCTCTCCACAATGGCCAAGACCAGAGAGCTGTGTAAGGACATCAGGGATAAAATTGTAGACCTGCACAAGGCTGGGATGGGCTACAGGACAATAGGCAAGCAGCTTGGTGAGAAGGAAACAACTGTTGGCGCAATTATTAGAAAATGGAAGAAGTTCAAGATGACGGTCAATCACCCTCGGTCTGGGGCTCCATGCAAGATTTCACCTCGTGGGGCATCAATGATCATGAGGAAGGTGAGGGATCAGCCCAGAACTACACGGCAGGACCTGGTCAATGACCTGAAGAGAGCTGGGACCACAGTCTCAAAGAAAACCATTAGTAACACACTACGCCGTCATGGATTAAAATCCTGCAGCGCACGCAAGGTCCCCCTGCTTAAGCCAGTGCATGTCCAGGCCTGTCTGAAGTTTGCCAATGACCATCTGGGTGATCCAGAGGAGGAATGGGAGAAGGTCATGTGGTCTGATGAGACAAAAATAGAGCTTTTTGGTCTAACTCCACTCGCCGTGTTTGGAGGAAGAAGAAGTATGAGTACAACCCCAAGAACACCATCCCAACCGTGAAGCATGGAGGTGGAAACATCATTCTTTGGGGATGCTTTTCTGCAAAGGGGACAGGACGACTGCACCGTATTGAGGGGAGGATGGATGGGGCCATGTATCGCGAGATCTTGGCCAACAACCTCCTTCCCTCAGTAAGAGCATTGAAGATGGGTCGTGGCTGGGTCTTCCAGCATGACAACGACACGAAGCACACAGCCATGGCAACTAAGGAGTGGCTCCGTAAGAAGCATCTCAAGGTCCTGGAGTGGCCTAGCCAGTCTCCAGACCTGAACCCAATAGAAAATCTTTGGAGGGAGCTGAAAGTCCGTATTGCCCAGCGACAGCCCCGAAACCTGAAGGATCTGGAGAAGATCTGTAGGGAGGAGTGGGCCAAAATCCCTGCTGCAGTGTGTGCAAACCTAGTCAAGAACTACAGGAAACGTATGATCTCTGTAATTGCAAACAAAGGTTTCTGTACCAAATATTAAGTTCTGCTTTTCTGATGTATCAAATACTTATGTCATGCAATAAAATGCAAATTAATTACTTAAAAATCATACAATGTGATTTTCTGGATTTTTGTTTTAGATTCCGTCTCTCATAGTTGAAGTGTACCTATGATAAAACTTACAGACCTCTACATGCTTTGTAAGTAGGAAAACCTGCAAAATCGGCAGTGTATCAAATACTTGTTCTCCCCACTGTACATACCCAAACCAGAAGCCATGGATTACAGGCAATATCCGCACTGAGCTAAAGGGTAGAGCTGCCGCTTTCAAGGAGCGGGACTCTAAACCCTGAAGCTTATATGAAATCCCACTATGCCCTCCGTTGAACCATCAAACAGGCAAAGCATCAATACAGGACTAAGATTGAATTGTACTACACTGGCTCCGACGCTCCACGGATGTGGCAGGGCTAGCAAACTATTACAGGCTACAAAGCTAAGCACAGCCCCGAGATGCCCAGTGACATGAGCCTACCAGATGAGCTCAATTATTTATACGCTTGCTTCGCGGCAAGCAACACTGAAACATGCATGAGAGCATCAGCTGTTCCGGACGACTGTGTGATCAAGCTCTCTGTAGCCTTTAAACATGTCAACATTCACAAGGCTGCGGGGCCAGATGGATTACCAGGACGTGTACTCCGAGCATGCGCTGACCAACTGGCAAGTGTCTTCACTGAAATGTTCAACCTGTCCCTGACTGAGTCTGTAATACCAACATGTTTCAAGCAGACCACCATAGTCCCTGTGCCCAAGAACACTCAGGTAACCTACCTTAATGACTACCGACCCGTAGCACTCACGTCTGTAGCCAAGAAGTGCTTTGAAAGGCTGGTCATGGATCACATCAACACCATTAACACAGAAACCCTAAACCTACTGCAATTTGCATACCACCCTAACAGACCCACAGATGATGCACTCTCTATTGCACTCCACACTGCCCTTACCCACCTGGACAAAAGGAACACCTACGTGAAAATGCTATTCATTGACTACAGCTCAGCGTTCAACACCATAGTGCCCTCAAAGCTCATCACTAAGCTAAGGACCCTGGGCCTAAACACCTCCCACTGCAACTGGATTCTAGAATTCCTGACGGGCCACCCCCAGGTGGTAAGGGTAGGTACACAACACATGTGCCACGCTGATCCTCAACACAGGGGCCCCTTAGGGGTGCGTGATCAGTCCCCTCCTGTACTCCCTGTTCACTCATGACTGCATGGCCAGGCACAACACCAACACCCTCATTAAGTTTGTCAATGACACAACAGTGAGATGTGACAGCCTATAGGAAGGAGGTCAGAGACCTGGCTGTGTGGTGCCAGGATAACAACCTCTCCCTTAACGTGATCAAGACAAAGGAGATGATTGTGGACTACAGGAAAAGGAGCACTGAGCACGTCCCCATTCTTATTGACGGGGCTGCAGTGGAGCAGGTTGAGAGCTTCAAGTTTCTTGGTGTCCACATCACCAACAATCACCAACAAACTAACAGCAGTCGTAAAGAGGGCACAACAAAGCCTATTCCCACTCAGGAGAGTGAAAATATTTGGCATGGGTCCTCAGATCGTCAAAAGGTTCTACAGCTGCACCATCGAGAGCATCCTGACTGGTTGCATCATTGCCTGGTATGACAACTGCTCGGCCTCCAACCGCAAGGCACTACAGAGGCTAGTGTGTACGGCCCAGTGCATCACTGGGGCCAAGCTTCCTGCCTTCCAGGACCCCTATACCAGGCGGTGTCAGAGGAAGGCTCTAAAAATGTCCTACTCTGTTTATTTTACTCCCTGTATCTATGTGTAGTCACTTCAATTTTTTTGTTTTTTTGTTGTTGAATTTTACCCCCTTTTTCGCCCCAATTTTGTGGTATCCAATTGTTAGTAGTTAATATCTTGTCTCATCGCTACAATTCCCGTACGGGCTCGGGAGAGACGAAGGTCGAAAGCCATGCGTCCTCCGAAACACAACCCAACCGCACTGCTTCTTAACACAGCTCTCATCCAACCCGGAAGCCAGCCGCACCAATGTGTCGGAGGAAACACCGTGCACCTGGCGACCTTGGTTAGCCCGGCCGCCACAGGAGTCGCTGGTGCGCGATGAGACAAGGATATCCCTACCGGCCAAACCCTCCCTAACCCGGACGACGCTAGGCCAATTGTGCGTCGCCCCACGGACCTCCCGGTCGCGGCCGGCTGCGACAGAGCCTTGACGCGAACCCAGAGTCTCTGGTGGCACAGCTAGCGCTGCGAGACAGCGCCCTAAACCACTGCACCACCCGGGAGGCCGCGTAGTCACTTCAACCTACATGTTCATACTGTATTACCTCAATTACCTCTACTAAGCGGTGCCCCCGCACATTGACTCTGTACCGTAACACCCTGTATATAGCCTCCACATTGACTCTGTACCGTAACACCCTGTATATAGCCTCCACATTGACTCTGTACCGTAACACCCTGTATATAGCCTCCACATTGACTCTGTACCGTAACACCCTGTATATTGCCTCCACATTGACTCTGTACCGTAACACCCTGTATATAGCCTCGCTACTGTTATTTTATTGCTGCTGTTTAATTATTTGTAACTTTTATTTTTACTTATCCTTTTTTTTTACTTAACACAATTTTTCTTACAATTGCATTATTGGTTAAGGGTTTGTAAGTTAGCGTTTCACTGTAAGGTCTACACCTGTTTAATTCTGCGCATGTGACAAATACAATTTGATTTGATTTGAGATGAGAGGACAAAATGAGGAAAAGACAAAGAACAACTTGGAGATGAGAGCAACAAGGAAGGATATCCAGGAAAACACAGCAAAAAGTAGATTTGTTAGAAAGGGAAGTAGAATATATTCTGTTAGATATGCATATGCAGGAGGGCGTGTTTTGTTTGTTGCTCTCGTCACAAATCGCATTCTGTCATTGCACCACACTACCACAAGGGGGCACAAATCGCATTCTGTCATTGCACCACACTACCACAAGGGGGCACAAATTGATGTAAATTAAAGGAGGTGTTTTCAGTCTGAGTCTCTTTTCTCTATTATATCTATACTATTTACCACAGTGTGAAAGAGGCATAGAGTCTCTATTCTCTATTATATCTATACTATTTACCACAGTGTGAAAGAGTGATAGAGTCTCTATTCTCTATTATATCTATACTATTTACCACAGTGTGAAAGAGTGATAGAGTCTCTATTCTCTATTATATCTATACTATTTACCACAGTGTGAAAGAGGGATAGAGTCTCTATTCTCTATTATATGTATACTATTTACCACAGTGTGAAAGAGTGATAGAGTCTCTATTCTCTATTATATCTATACTATTTACCACAGTGTGAAAGAGGGATAGAGTCTCTATTCTTTATTATATCTATACTATTTACCACAGTGTGAAAGAGTGATAGAGTTTCTACATAAAGAGTGATAGAGCCTCTACATAAAGAGTGATAGAGTCTCTACATAAAGAGCAATAGAGCCTCTACATAAAGAGGGATAGAGCCTCTACATAAAGAGCGATAGAGCCTCTACATAAAGAGGGATAGAGCCTCTACATAAAGAGCGATAGAGCCTCTACATAAAGAGCGATAGAGCCTCTACATAAAGAGCGATAGAGCCTCTATATAAAGAGGGATAGAGCCTCTACATAAAGAGCGATAGAGCCTCTACATAAAGAGCGATAGAGTCTCTATTTAAAGAGGGATAGAGCCTCTATATAAAGAGGGATAGAGCCTCTACATAAAGAGCGATAGAGTCTCTATTTAAAGAGGGATAGAGCCTCTATATAAAGAGGGATAGAGCCTCTATATAAAGAGGGATAGAGCCTCTACATAAAGAGCGATAGAGCCTCTACATAAAGAGCGATAGAGTCTCTATTTAAAGAGGGATAGAGCCTCTATATAAAGAGGGATAGAGCCTCTATATAAAGAGGGATAGAGCCTCTACATAAAGAGCGATAGAGCCTCTACATAAAGAGCGATAGAGTCTCTATTTAAAGAGGGATAGAGCCTCTATATAAAGGGCGGTAGAGCCTCTATATAAAGGGCGGTAGAGCCTCTATATAAAGGGCGGTAGAGCCTCTATATAAAGGGCGGTAGAGCCTCTATATAAAGAGCGGTAGAGCCTCTACATAAAGAGCGATAGAGCCTCTACATAAAGAGCGATAGAGTCTCTATTTAAAGAGGGATAGAGCCTCTATATAAAGGGCGGTAGAGCCTCTATATAAAGGGCGGTAGAGCCTCTATATAAAGGGCGGTAGAGCCTCTATATAAAGGGCGGTAGAGCCTCTATATAAAGAGCGGTAGAGCCTCTACATAAAGAGCGATAGAGCCTCTATATAAAGAGCGGTGGAGCCTCTACATAAAGAGCGATAGAGCCTCTATATAAAGAGCGATAGAGCCTCTATATAAAGAGCGGAAGAGTCTCTACATAAAGAGCCTCTATATAAAGAGCGGTAGAGCCTCTATTTAAAGAGCGATAGAGCCTCTATTTAAAGAGCGATAGAGCCTCTATTTAAAGTGAGTTTCTGAAACATGGAAGCCTTCTTTGCTGATGTGAAGAAGAAACGGAATGAGAGTCCAGTGATTATTTGTCAGCATAAAGCTGAGTGACTCACTCATTCATGGCTTTGGATGTAAATAAATAAGTGCCAACATTCTTTCTGACAGTGTTAAATATATAAATGTTTTGACTGTTTTGACCAAATGAATCTGCTCATGTTGTGTGTGTTCAATTATTTGTAACATTGTGGTTACAATGAACACCATTTCTAACTCAATATCACAGACCAGATTTGCCCCATGAAAAATAAAAATACATCTAGGACACATCTAGGACACATCTAGGATACATTTAGGATACATCTAGGATACATTTAGGATACATCTAGGACACATCTAGGATACATCTAGGATACATCTAGGATACATTTAGGATACATCTAGGATACATCTAGGATACATTTAGGATACATCTAGGATACATCTAGGATACATCTAGGATACATCTAGGACACATCTAGGATACATCTAGGATACATCTAGGATACATCTAGGATACATCTAGGATACATTTAGGATACATCTAGGATACATCTAGGATACATCTAGGATACATCTAGGATACATTTAGGATACATCTAGGATACATCTAGGATACATCTAGGATACATCTAGGATACATTTAGGATACATCTAGGACACATCTAGGATACATCTAGGATACATCTAGGATACATTTAGGATACATTTAGGATACATCTAGGATACATTTAGGATACATCTAGGATACATCTAGGATACATTTAGGATACATCTAGGATACATTTAGGATACATCTAGGATACATCTAGGATACATCTAGGATACATCTAGGATACATCTAGGATACATTTAGGATACATCTAGGATACATCTAGGATACATCGAGGATACATTTAGGATACATCTAGGATACATCTAGGATACATCTAGGATACATCTAGGATACATTTAGGATACATTTAGGATACATCTAGGATACATCTAGGAAACATCTAGGATACATCTAGGATACATTTAGGATACATCTAGGATACATCTAGGATACATTTAGGATACATCTAGGATACATCTAGGATACATCTAGGATACATCTAGGATACATTTAGGATACATCTAGGATACATCTAGGATACATCTAGGACACATCTAGGATACATCTAGGATACATCTAGGATACATTTAGGATACATCTAGGATACATCTAGGATACATCTAGGACACATCTAGGATACATCTAGGACACATCTAGGATACATCTAGGACACATCTAGGATACATCTAGGACACATCTAGGATACATCTAGGATACATCTTGGACACATCTAGGACACATCTAGGACACATCTAGGACACATCTAGGATACATCTAGGATACATCTAGGACACATCTAGGACACATCTAGGATACATCTAGGACACATCTAGGATACATCTAGGATACATCTAGGACACATCTAGGATACATCTAGGACACATCTAGGATACATCTAGGACACATCTAGGACACATCTAGGACACATTTAGGATACATCTAGGATACATCTAGGACACATCTAGGACACATCTAGGATACATCTAGGATACATTTAGGACACATCTAGGATACATCTAGGACACATCTAGGAAACATATGGGACACATCTAGGATACATCTAGGACACATCTAGGATACATCAAGGATACATCTAGGACACATCTAGGATACATCTAGGACACATCTAGGACACATCTAGGAAACATCTAGGATACATCTAGGATACATCTAGGACACATCTAGGAAACATCTAGGATACATTTAGGATACATCTAGGACACATCTAGGACACATCTAGGACACATCTAGGATACATCTAGGATACATCTAGTCCACCCTGGACTGAACCACCTCCAGACTTAGTCCACCCTGGACTGAACCACCTCCAGACTTAGTCCACCCTGGACTGAACCACCTCCAGACTTAGTCCACTCTGGACTGAACCACCTCCAGACTTAGTCCACTCTGGACTGAACCACCTCCAGACTTAGTCCACCCTGGACTGAGCCACCTCCAGACTTAGTCCACCCTGGACTGAAC
Organism: Salvelinus alpinus; assembly: GCF_045679555.1. Classification (NCBI taxonomy): domain Eukaryota; kingdom Metazoa; phylum Chordata; class Actinopteri; order Salmoniformes; family Salmonidae; genus Salvelinus; species Salvelinus alpinus. The sequence goes on along the minus strand of NC_092105.1, from coordinate 9,829,034 downwards.
CACCTCCAGACTTAGTCCACCCTGGACTGAACCACCTCCAGACTTAGTCCACTCTGGACTGAACCACCTCCAGACTTAGTCCACCCTGGACTGAACCACCTCCAGACTTAGTCCACCCTGGACTGAACCACCTCCAGACTTAGTCCACTCTGGACTGAACCACCTCCAGACTTAGTCCACCCTGGACTGAGCCACCTCCAGACTTAGTCCACCCTGGACTGAACCACCTCCAGACTTAGTCCACCCTGGACTGAACCACCTCCAGACTTAGTCCACCCTGGACTGAACCACCTCCAGACTTAGTCCACCCTGGACTGAACCACCTCCAGACTTAGTCCACCCTGGACTGAACCACCTCCAGACTTAGTGGACCCTGGACTGAGTCTACAACCTGTGGCCTGCTGTGGCCTGTGGCCTGCTGGAGGTCATTTTGCAGGGCTCTGGCAGTGCTCCTTCTGCTCAAAGGCGGAGGTAGCGGTCCTGCTGCTGGGTTGTTGCCCTCCTACGGCCTCCTCCACGTCTCCTGATGTACTGGCCTGTCTCCTGGTAGCGCCTCCACGCTCTGGACACTACGCTGACAGACACAGCAAACCTTCTTGCCACAGCTCGCATTGATGTGCCATCCTGGATGAGCTGCACTACCTGAGCCACTTGTGTGGGTTGTAGACTCCGTCTCATGCTACCACTAGAGTGAGAGCACCGCCAGCATTCAAAAGTGACCAAAACATCAGCCAGGAAGCATAGGAACTGAGAAGTGGTCTGTGGTCACCACCTGCAGAATCACTCCTTTATTGGGGGTGTCTTGCTAATTGCCTATAATTTCCACCTTTTGTCTATTCCATTTGCACAACAGCATGTGAAATTTATTGTCAATCAGTGTTGCTTCCTAAGTGGACAGTTTGATTTCACAGAAGTGTGATTGACTTGGAGTTACATTGTGTTGTTTAAGTGTTCCCTTTATTTTTTTGAGCAGTGTGTATTTGAAAGATATAAGAAAGATCAGAAAACACATTTTTTACCCCTTATTTTTTGCACTAAACAGTCTCCATATGTACTTCCCTAAATTCTTTCAACTGGTACCTGGTCTTATTGTTCAGAGTAAATAACTCACAGACTCTAGAGAAGCTTTAACCAAGTTTAATTCTTCCCAAAGGTTCTGTACAGCTGTAATTCAGACAACCCAACATTTCTCACGTCACAGATAAATATACAGTGGGGAGAACAAGTATTTGATACACTGACGATTTTGCAGGTTTTCCTACTTACAAAGCATGTAGAGGTCTGTAATTTTTTGTAATTGCAAACAAAGGTTTCTGTACCAAATATTAAGTTCTGCTATTCTGATGTATCAAATACTTATGTCATGCAATAAAATGCAAATTAATTACTAAAAAATCATACAATGTGATTTTCTGGATTTTTGTTTTAGATTCCGTCTCTCACAGTTGAAGTGTACCTATGATAAAAATTACAGACCTCTACATGCTTTGTAAGTAGGAAAACCTGCAAAATCGGCAGTGTATCAAATACTTGTTCTCCCCACTGTATATATCCCACTTAAAACACTCCTCCTTCTCTCCAATCCTTACATCTTATGGTTCAACAGGAAGAGGGTAACAGGATACCAAACCCTTTTACTCTCTTTTTTTTATTTTTATATATATTTTATTTTGCATTTTCCAATTAACAACATTCAAGACAAACGTGAAAAAATATTAGACAACAATAGGACAAAGTGACAGTAACAGATGAGCGTAACAGAGAAAGTAAAAATCAAACAAATTATAATTATATATACCAACATACAATAAAAAAAATATTATAATGAGACATTGGATCATATGGTCACCTGCCGTAGGCTACATATTATACATTACGTGTGAAACATTATATAAGGATAATATAGAGATTCATTCAATGTGATGTGGGGGGAGATTCTCCATATAGTCAATAAAAGGTTGCCAAATTCTGTAAAATGTATTTAACTTATTCCTCAAGCGGTAAGTAATTTTCTCCAGTGGGATACAACTATTAACTTCTGATAGCCACATTGCAACTGGCAGGGGGGAATCCAATTTCCATTTCAAGGCGATACATTTCTTGGCAATCGCTAGCAATATTTCTGTTAGCTTTATAGCATGGCTTTGCCTAAGATTAGTGTTAGTAAAGTTGCCCAGTAGACAGACCTCCGGGTCTAAAGGGAATGCAACCCCATGAATTGAGGATATGGTATCGCATACCTCCTGCCAGAAACCGTGTAGTTTGGAACACTGCCAAGTGGAATGGAGGAATGTTCCTTCATCTGAGCCACATCTAAAACATAGGGAGGAGATATCAGGGTTGAACTTGTGCAGTCTAGATGGGGTGATATAGAGCTGATGGAGGAAATTAAACTGGATCAGTCTGTATCTGGAGTTCAATGTGGATGTAACACCATCCCTGCATAGGTCACTCCATAGTGACATAGTGACCATCAATATCAATACCCAGATCTTTTTCCCATCTAAGTCGCGGTTTATCTAGCCCAGGAAGTGTTAGTCCTGACATAAGAGCATCGTAAACACGGGAAATGGTCTTGAACAGTGGTTGGTCTGCATGACAGAGTTGTTCAATAGGTGACATCTTAGGTAGGTTCCATTGTCCCTTGAGAGACACCCTAATAAAGTTTCGTAGTTGTAGGTAGCTAAAGAAGTCCCTGTTAGGCAAGTGGTATTTCTGTTTCAGCTGATCAAAAGACATAAGAACTCCCTCCTTGTAACAATGTTCCAGAAGAGTGATCCCCTTATCAGACCATGGTCTAAAGTTACTATTCTGGAAAAACATAGGAATCAATCTATTGTTCCATAAAGGGGTTTTAGGGGAAAGGAATCCCCCTCGTCCGAACAGCTCTTGCAGTTTGCACCATGCCAGGACAGAATGTATGACTAAAGGGTTGTCTGTGATGGTTTTTATAGATTTTCTGTCCCATTTGTAAAACAATTCTGCCCCAGTGTCATCATTCACCTCAAGCTTTTCAATGTTCAACCATGAGGGAGAGGGACCCTTATCAAACCTCTGAGCCAGAAACCTAGACTGTGCTGCCCAGTAGTACATTCTAAAATTGGGGAGGTTTAAGCCCCCTTGACTGTAATCCAGGGTCAGTTTATCCAGGCCAACCCTAGGGGTTTTGCCGTGCCAGATAAACCGTCTGGTCATCTTGTCGAGAGAGGAAAAGAATGCTGCGGGGACAGGGATAGGGAGAGATTGAAACAGATATAGAAATCTGGGCAGGACATTCATTTTAATTACATTGATTCTACCCAGTAGAGTGAGAGGTAAGTCCATCCATTTACAAAGGTCACCCTCCACCTTTTGCAACAAACTGTCCAGATTGAGTTTATAGAGGTTGTTCAGGTTACCATCCACCATTATGCCCAAATATGTGAAGCCCATAGGCGACCATCTAAAAGGAAACTTGTGCTTGATGGTATGATGGTCAAAGACAGACAACGGTAAGATTTCGCTTTTATCTAAATTGACCTTATATCCAGAGAAAGAACTATAACACTGTAGTAGGATCTGCAAGTGAGAGAGGGAATGTTCTGGGTTTGTTAGAAATAAGATAAGGTCGTCCGCAAAGAGTGATAATTTATGGGTCTGGGGGCCCACCTCAAAGCCATGTATGTCAGGGCACGTTCTAATAGCCTCAGCCAACGGTTCGATGGCGAGGGCAAAGAGGTGGGGGCTAATTGGGCAACCTTGTCTGTTCCCCCTATAGAGAGGGAAAGAGGAGGAAGTAATCCCGTTGGTAGCAATCCTAGCTTTAGGAGATTTGTAGAGTGATTTTATCAAATTTACAAACACGGTACCTAAACCAAACTTTTCCAAGACGCGAAAGAGGTATGGCCATTCAACCCTATCAAAGGCCTTTTCAGCATCGAGGGAGACTGCGACACTAGGTATTTTGTTTTTGTTAGCAAGGTGAATTATATCAAAGAACCTTCTGAGATTATTGGAGGACAATCTATTAATTATGAAGCCAGTCTGATCTGGGTTGACCAACAGGGGAAGACATGACTCCAGTCTCTTAGAAAGCATCTTGGTGACCAGTTTACAATCTGTGTTAAGGAGAGAGATTGGTCTATATGAGGCGCACTTTAGTGGATTTTTCCCTTTCTTGTGGATTACAGTAATCACTGCTTGAGAGAAAGACTCTGGAAAGTAGTTGTCTTCCCTGGCTTTTTTAAGTACCTCCATAAGGTAGGGGACCAACAGCTCCCTAAATTCTTTATAGAACTCTGGAGGGAAGCCATCCTCCCCAGGAGATTTATTAGAAGGTAAGGATTTAATGGCCTCCAACAATTCAGGAACTGAGAAGTGTTCACTCAGGCGCTCGCTGTCTTCCCCTGACAGGCAAGGGAGGTTGAGAGAGGAGAGAAAGGAGTCGATCTCTGATAGATCATCGCTTGATTGGGAGGTGTAGAGGTCTTCATAGTATTTCTTAAAAGTATTATTAATTTCAGTAGGGTCGAAAGATATCTCATTAGTAAGAGTTTCTATAGCATTAATTGTCCTCTTACTTTCCTCTGCTTTCAGTTGCCATGCCAATACTTTGTGAGCTTTCTCTCCAAGCTCGTAATAACGCTGTTTTGATTTAGTGATGGCCCTCTCCGCTTGATATGTGTTCAGAATATTATATTTCAGTTTTTTATTTACCAAAAGCCTGTATAGATCTTTAGTCGGGCCTCTTTGGTAGGTTTTCTCTAGCTCTGAGATTTCAGATTCAAGGGCACTCAGTTCCGCACCGTGTTTTCTCTTCAGCCCTTTAGTATAGGAAATGATCTGTCCCCTCAGATAGGCCTTCAATGTGTCCCAAAGAATGAAACTGTCAGGAGCGGAGGGTTTGTTTGTCAAAGTGAAAATATTGATCTGCTCTTTGATGAATGCACAAAATTCAGGTTGCTTTAGGAGTGTAGAATTTAGTCTCCATCTATATGCTCCATTTACCTTGGTAGGAATGGAGATTGATAATACCAGGGGAGAATGGTCACTAAGCAATCTGGGGAGATACTCGACATCTAACACTCTATGAAACAGTTGTGTCGATATTAAAAAGTTATCTATGCGTGTGTGTGTCTTGTGTGGGTGTGAATAAAAAGAGTAGTCCCTATCCTGTGGGTGCAACTGTCTCCAGATGTCTAGTAAATTGAGATCTTTCATGAATGACATGGTGAGCTTGCTAGCTTTGGTAAGAAGTGAGGGTTTATCAGAGGACCTATCAAGAACTGTATCTAAACAAAAATTAAAATCTCCTCCAACCAGTAACCATCCTGGTGGTGCTTGAGCAACCTGAAGGAAGACATTCTGAATAAACATATGGTCATCAAAGTTAGGAGCATAGATATTCAATAGGGTCCAAGACTCTGAAAACATATGCCCCTGCACCAAAACAAACCTGCCAGAGGGATCAGAGATGGTGTTGTTGACGCAGAAGGGGATGTGTCTACTTATCAAAATTGCAGTTCCTCTTGCTTTGGAGTTAAAAGAGGACGCAAAAACTTGTCCTACCCATTCCCTCTTCAATTTCTTGTGTTCACTGGCTGTAAGATGTGTTTCTTGTAAAAACACAATGTCAGCCTTTAATTTCTTAAGGTATGTATAGACTCTCTTCCTTTTAATCGGGCTGTTAAGACCTTTTACGTTGAATGTGACATATTTTAGTGGATTAAGCACAGTTGGGTTTCAAATATGTAACTGAATGGAAATCTATCATATGTAGATAGTTAGGAAATGTTTCAACTTTGGTTTGAACACAGAAGTGACCTATGTGTCTCTTTAGGAAGGAAACAATAAACATAGAAAAAAGAGGAAAAAAATAAGAATCCCACCCACCCCGATTGTTAGACTAAAACCACAATCCCAACAATCAAACATGAATACACTTGTAGAGATACGTTGCTGCTCGCTTTCCATCTTGCTCTTACTAGCTAAACCTTGGCGTAAACTAAAACCTGCGAGCTCTCTAAATTGAAAACAAACGTTGTGAATAGACATTTTTATGGCTGAATATTTACTGCCCACGGTAAGGGCTGCTTGAGTCTCTTTTCGAAAGATTAACATAAATGAGGGGGAAAGCAGTGGGCCTAAACCCACTTATTTGCTTCGCCCAGTGATATGGACTAAACCAAAATATACTCTCCTGTAAATGTAATAGAACTCACCCCGGAAAGATACGGTTAGTTGAAAATGTACAAATCAATTATAGCGACCGGAGGATATCAGCGGTTCAGTCCGGATAAGAGAAAACAAACAAACTAACTAAACTGCCCCAAAGAGACCGTCCTGGCTCAGACGTTGCTCAGTTCTTTGAGAAAAGTGTACACTTCTCCCGGTGTGTTGAAGAGATGGCTTCGGCCTTTGTACTGAACTTTCATCCGCGCAGGGTGGATGAGGTAGCCGATGATGTTCTTCTCCTTCAGTGCTTTGGCGGCAGGTCTGAACTGCTTGCGACGTCTTGCGAGATCCGCGCTCATATCCGGGAAAAGGCTGACCCTCTTGCCATCAATGGTTATGTCCCCTTTGGCTCTTGCGAGTTGCAGTACCTTCTCTCTGTCTTGGAAACGGAGGAACCTGATCAGGACGGCCCGTGGGGGCTCATCTGGCCGGGGTTTCGGCGCTGATGTTCTGTGGGCGCGTTCGATTTCCAGTGGCTTGGTGAAGTTGATTGTGCCTAGGACATCCGGGATCCATTGAGTGAAGAAACGGACCGGGTCACGGCCCTCGCTGTCCTCTTTCAATCCCACCACACGGATATTACTACGTCTGCTCTGGTTCTCCATCTGATCTACCTTGTTTTTGAGGTAGGCATTGTCCTTTTGCAGTTGTATCAAGACCTGGTCATGTCGAGCGATGGTGTCTTCAACTGTGCTAATGCGCAGCTCTGCCTCAGTCGTTCTCAAAAGGAGATCATTCATGGAGGATTTCAGGTCGTCGATGGAAGAATGGAGTTCAGCCGTTCTCTTATCGATTTTCATAGAAAGACCTTTGTTACCGTCCTGAATTTCCCGGAGGAGAGTAGCCAGCATGTCGGCAGGCTCGCAAGGGGCCGAGAGCAACAGTCTGGAACTGTCGTTTGAGATATGAGGGCTAATGCTAATCTTGCTAGCGTTATCGTTGTCTTGGGAATCAACGACGTTTTGGTCGTTCTTCTTGCCTCTCGGTCGGCGGTCCATGGCTCTTTGGGAAGGTAAGTACTTGACGATTTATCAGCCGATGTTAGAATATTGTTTCAACGTTGTTATTTAGGTAATAATAGAATAACTTTGAAGAGCTCGGTTTGTCAACGTCTGCTCAGCTCCGCGGCATCACGTGCTCCTCCCTTTTACTCTCTTAAGGGAATCTGTCCTCACCTCTTGACCTCAACCCCTCCTTCCCCTAATCCACAGATGTTCATCTGTCTCTCCTATATCAACACGTTTCAGCTCCTCCCGTTCACCCAGCACATTTCCTCAGCCACTCTGTCTTTCTACAGATCTCGCTCCTTTACATACTATGCGTCTGATCTATCGTGTCTTTAATATCTCAATGTTCAAAATGTCCAATCCAACACCGGGGACCTTCAGACGAGTCTTGTGAGGCCTGAGGGCATCCTAGAACAAAACAACTGACATGTACGTGTTCCTGAGAGTCTCACCTTTCTACAGAGGGGTATTAGTGTGTAGCCCAAACTGTTTGGATGCTCCAGACAGAAGTTGGCAGATCGGCTTGACACTTGTGGGAGACGTAGACCAAAACAGAGAACACCATCATGCTCGTGAGAGTCCCATCTTTCCATAGAGGGGTTATAAAAAGTGAGACGCAAAAATACATCTCTCTAGCTTAAACATAATATTTTTTTTATAGGAATTGTTTGTATAATTAATGCTAATGATCTCTCCTAGAGGCAAGGACATGGAACTTAGGGGGTTAACATGTCTCCTCCACCTCACCTACACTGATTAAAGTGGATTTAACATGTGACATCAACAAGGGATCATAGCTTTCACCTGGATTCCAATGATCAGTCTGTCGTGGAAAGAGCAGGTGTTCCTAATGTTTTGTACACTCAGGGTATGATCTCACGTCTAGTTCTGTGTTCTCATCGTGATCAAGTGACATGGACATGAATAACCAGAGGCAGGAATGACATGTTCAGCTCCATGCCCTGTCTAGGCTTGATAGTGTTAGACAGATAGCATGAAGGATGACCAGGGACAATGCGACTCGGTATTACAAGACTTGAATGTTTAATCACCGAGTACTACAACTTAGGGACAGGCAAAACACTCCAATCCTTAGACTGACCACCATTACCCAATAACCTCTGCTCTTCACCCAACCTCCAGAATAGCATATCAAAATAAAAGTCACATGGTGTTCACACAATAAAGGTCCCGCAATAGTTTACTCTAATTGATAAATGATTCACAATGATTAAGTCAGTAAGATAATCATACAGTGCATTCGGAAAGTATTCAGACCCCTTGACTTTTTCCACATTTTGTTACGTTACAGCCTTATTAAAAAATGAATTAGATAAACATGTTCCTCATCAATCTACACAGAATACCCAATAATGATGAAGTGAAAACAGGTTTTTAGACATTTTTGCAAATGTATTAAAAATATAAAACAGAAATACCTTATTTACATAAGATTTCAGACCCTTTGCTATGAGACTTGAAATTAAGCTCAGGTGCATCATGTTTCCATTGATCATCCTCGAGATGTTTCTACAACTTGATTGGAGTCCACCTGTGGTAAATTCAAATGATTGGATATGATTTGGAAAGGCACACACCTGTCTATATAAGATCCCACAGTTGACAGTGCATGTCAGAGCAAAAACCAAGACAAGAAATGTCTGCAGCATTGAAGGTCCCCAAGAACACAGTGGCCTCCATCATTCTTAAATAGAAGAAGTTTGGGAACCAAGACTCTTCCTAGAGCTGGCCGCTCCGCCAAACTGAGCAATCGGGGGAGAGGGGCCTTGGCCAGGGAGTGGCCAAGATTGAACTCTTTGCCTGAATGCCAAGCGTCACGTCTGGAGGAAACCTGGCACCATCCCTAAGGTGAAGCATGGCGGTGGCAGCATCATGCTGTAGGGATGTTTTTCAACGGCAGGGACTGGGTGTGCCAAACTTGTAGCGTCATTCCCAAGAAGACTCGATGCTATAATCGCTGACAAAGGTGCTTCAACAAAGTACTGAGTAAAGGGTCTGAATACTTATGGAAATGTGATATTTCCGTTTTTTTATATATACATTTCTAAAGACCTGTTTTTGCTTTGTCATTATGGGTATTGTGATGTCATTATGGGTATTGTGTGTAGCTTGATGGGGGGGGGGGGACAACAATTTAGTCAATTGTAGAATACATGTAAGGGTGTAGCGTAACAAATTGTGAAAAAGTCAAGGGGTCTGAGTACTTTCAGAATACACTGTGTAACAGAAACATACAGGTAACTAGTTTACATTCGATCACATCTCATTCTATAACGACTACAGGTAACTAGTGTACATTCTATCGCATCTCTTTCTATAATGACTACAGGTAACTAGTGTACATTCTATCGCATCTCATTCTATAATGACTACAGGTAACTAGTGTACATTCTATCACATCTCATTCTATAATGACTACAGGTAACTAGTGTACATTCTATCACATCTCATTCTATAATGACTACAGGTAACTAGTGTACATTCTATCACATCTCATTCTATAATGACTACAGGTAACTAGTTTACATTCTATCACATCTCATTCTATAATGACTACAGGTAACTGCCAAAGTAAAGGAAACACCAACATAGTGTGCTAATAGGGTGTTGTACCACCACGAGCCACCAGAACAGATTCAATGCACCTTGGCATAAATTCTACAAGTGTCTGAAACTCTATTGGAGGGAGCAATTCCATAATTTAGTTTGTTGACGGTGGTGGAAAACGCTGTCTCAGGCAACACAATCTCCCATAAATGTTCTACTAGGTTGGGATCTGGTGACTGAGACAGACACACATCACACACACACACAGATCTACTACTCACTGGGATCCTCTCAGGCTCCTTTCCCCCTTGATCCATCCTCCTCTACTTTCTTCACTGCCTCAGCATACGACACCTTCTGCACTACTCAGACTGGCCACTTCAACCTGCATCTCTCTCAGCGGACACTTCCGATCCCCAGCAACATGGACACCCCTACAGCTGACACACACAACTTTAAGGGATTGGATCTCTTAACCTTTAACCATTCATAAAAAACATTCACTGACAGTTCTGTTAAGATGAACCGAAGTTCAAGATAAATGTATTTTTTAATCTTGAGGTTGATATTAACAGGGTGTTTGTGTCTTTGGTCCGCTGCATCTATCCATGAGCCACTGAATGCAATAAGCAGTATGTTTCATCAAATCAAATGTTATGGGTCACATACATGTGTTTAGCTACATCAATCCAGCAGAAGGGTCTCTCTACCAAATGTAACCCCATCTAGGACACATCTAGGACACATCTAGGATACATCTAGGATACATCTAGGACACATCTAGGATACATCTAGGACACATCTAGGACATTTCTTCGAATGAGTTTCAAAAACAATTTCCCCAAATAATACGAATATAGAATGGCCAAATTTCAATACACCTACTGTATAGGAAAACACCAGAATAAAAAGTTTGACATTGAAATAAATATAATACATGAACCTTTTTGAATATTCACAACAATATTTATTAAAGACAAAAACAAAATGTAATCTAAATCTGGTTACAGATCTGTAGCAGCTGTCCCTAATGTTGAACACAGTGAGGTCTGTTTGGCAGAGTGAAAATGTCTCCTCTAAGTCAGTCTGAGAGTACACAACTGTACCAGTGTGTTGAGGTTTACATGGTTTTAGGCCTGGATTCAGTCTGGACCACTGAAGATCTGCACTAGTGAAATTTAAAAGCTAACAATCCTGCATTTGCAGAGAATGCATTCACGGTAAATGCTGTATATATGGGCTCCATTTCGGTCCGGATTGAATCTAGTCCTTGGTCATGGTACAAGCTTCAGAACCTCTGCAGTAACTTGTTACACAAAGACATGCAGAGAGAATGAAGTGGATGGTTATAGGTTCAGGTCTCACTTACTGGCCGATTTAAGGTAAAACATTTAACTTCAGTGTTCTTCATAAATTCAAGTCAAATATAAAACAAATATAAAACAAAAATGTATTTTTAAACATCAGATGTCTTGGTTCCCACTAGGTATGTTTGTCCACGGTTCAGACATGGTTTAAAATACTATTTAGGGTCTTTCAATTATTTTCAAAGACATTTGGAAGAAATTATTTTGATATTTTTTATTTGAAAACAGAAGTAGTTTAATATTGTAATGTATTTTTTTTTAAATACTCCCATGATTTAGAACTTCTACAGTAGAACATTTTCAGACACATTATTTACAACGTTCTACTGTAGACGTTCTAACGCTTTTCTAATAGCTGGATATTAATTAGAAAATATTAGAAAAAACATGCAAATACTTCCAATAGAAGAGGTAGATTCCGTTGGGATACAGTACACTGACATGTCCAATTTATGGACCCGTATATAAAGAAATGTCAGTCTGCCTCTAGATCGTCTGGTGCCAGCCTACGCCTGGTTCCTGTATAGCATCGTTTACTGTAACTTCAGACTTTCCTCTTTACATAACCTCATCAGTCTGCGTCCAACTCAGGATCAGACCTGTCTGCCTCTAGAATGTCTGGTGCCGGCCTACACCTGTCCAAAAGCTCTGTCTCAACACTACCATTGCCTTGATGGTTATTTCCTTCAACTTCTTTGGTTCCACCACTGGCTCCACAACCTAGATCAACATGGATCAGTGTTTTAGTCATAATTAACCAGATCAACATGCATCAGTGTTTTAGTCACAATTAAAAATACACTGCAGCCCATCTAACTACAGAATGAAATGTACATAGGGCCAGGTGATTTTCACATACTGGTCACTCCTCAAATGTGAAATAATATAAAATAATGTAAATGGAGATAACATCTTTAGATTTGGCACTGACAGAGTAATTACAGACTGAGAGAACTTTATAAAGTACTGAATCTGATTTCATTACAGGAAATAAAACATCGGAAATTGTAACTTACATTTTTTGTGTACACAAAATAACCCCCTCCCACCGACACTGAGGCAAAACAGAATCAATGCTGCAATAGCTCCAAAACGTCCGCGAGAAAAGCCTTTCTGAACTTCACCTGTGGGGAAAAGACAAGATGAGTAATTAAGTTTTCAGTTAATGAATATTAGGCAGTGAGTGGTGGTGTTACGTCCTGTCACATGCACCTGTAGGGTCTGTGTTAATGCTCTGATTGGAGCTGACGATGGTTGTGTTGCTCACAGTCTCTCTCAGAACGGGGTTGAAGATATGGCAGGTCACCGTCTGATTTTCTGTTATATTCACTTGGCTCCAGACGGTGTACAGTCCACTTTCAGGATCAGATGGACTTTTGGTCTGTACTTCCCACGGGTCCAGAGTGCGGTTCTGAGCCAATAGGACGTCCTGGATGGTCCATGTGACGACTGGCTGTGGGTATCCCCCCTGGGTTGAACACGTGGCATCCATATTTGTCTTGTTCACAGTCACACTGGGTGTCGGGAACCGTGCTGAAAGTGAACAAAGCAAAGAGAAGAAGATGTTAGAAATGTGCCATAATAACGTTTGATGATTTCCTACAATGACAGAATTAGTGCTGTGAATGATTCACACAGGTGGACATGGAATGGTATCAAACACATCCAATACATGGTTCCCATGTGGTTGACGCTATTCCAGTCCTCCCCTCAGCAGCCTCCTGTGCTATTAGCTCAACCATACCTGCCACAAGTAGGGTAGCGGGACACACTTTTATCAACTCGTGGAAATGCTTATCATTCTCGTCAAACAGTGTAGCGAAAGCCCAGTAGCCATTCTGCTCGTCTTCAAGTGTGACTTGGCTGAGTTTGATAGAGATATTCCCAGAACTCATCTCAGACCCAAAGGCTTTAGTTCTGTTTGTGTAAAGGTTATCCTGATGTCGATTCTCTTCTCCTTTGTTGAACGAGTACAACACTTTTCCGGACTTATCTTGCCAATGGAACCGGAGTCTTGCTGGGTCGATGGCCGTGGATGAATTCAGGTCACAGGACAGGAGAACAGACTCTCCTCTAATCCCAGTGACTTCCAACTCAGATACAGCTGGTGCTGAAACATACCAATATGTCAAAGTTACAAACTAAACTCAGAATTCAACACAGATAATAATGACATCATGTGCTCACTGACAGGAAATTACATAATATAAGAGAAAGTGGTTGAAAGAGCTTAAGAAAGCACAGTGCACACAAATAAAGAACGTTCCCCTGAACAAACGTGTTCCTGGAAAGTTAAGGAAACTATTCTCTTCCAAAAGCTGTGAAAGAACATTTGAAACTGAGTTTTTCATTTATCTGGAAGCACAAGGTTAACATATGAAACTGGGTTGTTCATTAATATGGCAGCACTTGGTTACCATTTAATTCTAGCACTTGGTTACCAAGACGATGGGAAGGTGCATGACATCACCCATTTCTGCTCCCTGATTTCTCTGATGACATGTTTGGTTGAGTAATTATCTCTGCATTGTAATAACATTTGTCACAGTGTGCTTTACAGTAACCAGACCTAGACCCCCAAAACAGAAAGAAGAACCAAGCTATGTGCAAAGGGACAGCGTGTTAAAGATATCTCTGAATATCTAGTGTATGTATATTGAGAGATATTAAAGATCTTTGAGGGAATGAACAACACCACGACAGCGTAGCGGTTACGAGCATTGGGCCAATCGCCAGAAGACATTTACATTTAAGTCATTTAGCAGACGCTCTTATCCAGAGCGACTTACAAAGTGGAAAGTTCATACATATTCATCCTGGTCACCCCGTGGGGAATGAACCCACAACCCTGGCGTTGCAAGCGCCATGCTCTACCAACTGAGCCACACGGGACCTGACTAGGCAAAAACTCTGCCAATGTGCCATTCACCAAGGAACTTAGCCCTAATTGCTCCTGCAAGTCACTCTGGCTAACAGTGTCTGCTAAATGACTCAAATGTAAATGTAATAATGTCTCCATTCATGAAGAGACGTCAACTAGGCCTGTCTGCATTTACAGCTACTAGACTAGAGCATGGGCGACAGCATGGGCGATAATGACAGAGCTTTAAGGTAAAGCTGAGGTCATGTTCCTCATTTCTTTTAAAACATTCAATGATGTGAAATAATACTAACATCAGATTTTATTCACCACAGAAATAATTCATCTGAACGTATGTATAAATTCCAGGAAATGAATGACGGTGGTTTTGTCTCCTAGTAACATGAGAGGTATAATGACGTGGGGGGAAAGAATTCTTACTTATTTAGAATGTCTTCATCACCTTCATTCATTATTGTCTATTAAACAGCCAAACTATGTTTTAAGTGAGAAGTAGGCAGACTGAAAAATAAAGGAAATTCACATTCGCACCACAAGGCCTACTTCACCCAGGTTCTACCAAGGCCTTAAAGTTTGGTTAGCACCACAAGGCCTACTTCACCCAGGTTCTACCAAGGCCTTAAAGTTCGGTTATCGGCTTCACTCTTCAATAAACACTTTGTTTTCTCTCATGTCTCTCTACATATCTCTGGATGCAGGTATGGCTTTCAACATATACTGTAACCTCCATTCCACCAGTATGCATGTAGGACTGCTATACTGTTATCTTCCTCACGGTTTGCTATCACATGCTACAATGCTACAACCACGTGCTAACAATGCTACAAACACATGTAAATCACAACCACATGCTAACAACCACATGCAAATCACAACTACAGTTTTTTATCACATATCTATGATTCATTTATTCATTTATCAGAGCCATGAGTTTCTGTGTGAAAGTGTGTGTGGAATGTGTGTGTGTACAAGCCGGGACACTGAATCAATGATTCGATGGCCTCGAGGTAACCACGAAGAGACAATTTTCTGTTTAGACAAACGAACAACCACGCCCTATCCAAACAGCCATTATTTTATCACATTGTGTTTTACATAAATAAATCATAATGTGCCTTTGGTTGTATGTTGTATCTGTAAGTAAAGGCGTGTGGATAAAACGCCCAGGGACAGACGAGGAAGCCACGAGGGACACAACCAAAGCGACACGATAAGAGAATATAAAACTTACCAGACAACAACAAAATACAAATTAATTTCAGGATGGCCATTGCACTCTGCAGGATACTGATGGAAAACATGACGGAAAATGAAACAACAAAGTAGTTTACTGTATACTGTGTCGTAAGCTCCTGAGCGAAGGGGAAAATATGAATGAGGCTTCAGACAAGGAGGAGCAGTTCTCCTTATTTCAGTATCATATCCGGATCACGGGTCAAGCATTCCGTCACATCCGTATTTACAAAATCCTAACAAACAAGTTCAACACAACGCTAGTAGTAGTATTTCACCATAACTGGTTGGTCATCGTCTTCGTCAGTCACTGTCTGAGATGTATGACTCACTGTGTCGTGTCTGTGGTGTCAAAGCTCTCTGTTTCTAATACAGTCTATTACCACCACGAAGGTGCTAGTCAGGTCACACTGTAGACAACATGTTACAAGGATGCAGTACATAGCAGGTTTTGCTTTGTCAATAGGTCATAACCACCTGCTTTGTCAATAGGTCATAACCACCTGCTTTGTCAATAGGTCATAACCACCTGCTTGTAAATAGATCATTACCATCTACTTTGTAACTCGATCATTACCATCTGCTTTGTAAATAGGTCATTACCATCTGCTTTGTAAACAGGTCATTACCACCTGCTTTGTAAATAGGTCATTACCATCTACTTTGTAAACAGGTCCTTACCATCTGCTTTGTAAACAGGTCATTCATTACCTGTTTGCATGGAGGATACTTCATAAAAACCCATTCCTGTCAGGAGGATCAGTGTCATGCTCATCAAAGCACTGATCACAGGGAGCATAAAGGTTGACCTCACCAGACATGTCTCTCCCTCCTCTTGATAATAGGCATGTTTGACCCCATGTCCTGTCTGTGATCTCCTATGAGAAATGCCTGTCAGTCAAATGTTCGCTTCTCACAAGCAAATCGTGATCCTCCCTTCCCTCTTCATCTCAAACATCTTCCTCCCCTCTTCCCCTCCACATCTCAAACAGCTCCTTCCCCCACAATTGGCCCAGCGTCGTCCGGGTTAGGGAGGATTTGGCCGGCAGGGATATCCTTGTCTCATCGCGCACTAGCAACTCCTGTGGCGGGCCGGGCGCAGTGCACGCTGACACGGTCGCCAGGTGTACGGTGCTTCCTCCGACACATTGGTGCGGCTGGCTTCTGCGTCGGATGTGCATTGTGTCAAGAAGCAGTGCGGCTTGGTTAGGTTGTGTTTGGGAGGACGCATGGCTCTCGACCTTCGCCTCTCCCGAGTCCGTACGGGAGTTGCAGAGATGAGACAAAACTGTAACTAACAAGTGGATACCACGAAAAAGGCTGTAAAAAAAAATACATAAAAAACAAAAAGCTCCCTCCCCTCCTCATCTCTAACAACTCCCTCTCTCTGGTTCACCTGATGCTGGAACCCCCCTTATAGAAACTTTACCTAATTACCTAATGACAATTACAACTGACTAATGACAAATAAAAGATCTCTCTCTCTCTCACCTCCCCAAGTGAAACAGTGAGGATAAGTAGCAACAACCCTGAACCTAAATCAGATCGTTGGTTGAAATGGTTTACTTCCTGTGTTTGTGTAAGTTGACGTTGTAGAACCGGTTTAGTTACTGCAGTGGCATCATAGAGGAGTACTTGAAGATGCATTAACATAGTATATAACATCTGAATAACTTAACAAATGTAATAGTTTATTAAGAGAAAACACACTTTAGTAGAAAACATATAAAACAATATATAAATTATACATCATGTGCAACAAGAGGATCATAATCCTACATTTAATTTCTAGTCAAGCTACCACACCATACGCATCATGACTCATCTGGGTCAGGTGATAGGAGCCGAATAGCAAGTTAACCAGTCAGGTTGAGGCACGATGTCCCCGACGATATCTCACTGTAAATACTGTTGTCTGCTTCTCTGTTATGAGGGGACCTGATGAAGCAACAGGTCTGTGACCACTGACTGTACACAACATGCAACGAGACTACAGAAAGAGGTTACGGTGAGAACATTCCATGTTGTGTATTTTATTTCCCATTAAATAAATCATTAAAATCTTGATAAACACAAACATAGGAGGAATATCCGTACCAAACTGTATTTTCAGGAGTTTGTCTGCCCCCTGGTTGAGTATAGAGAGAAATATGATGTCTCCTATTGCCCTGGAAGAGGTGTTGAGTACAGAGAGAAATATGGTGTCTCTTGTTGCCCTGGAAGAGGTGTTGAGTACAGAGAGAAATATGATGTCTCCTATTGCCCTGGAAGAGGTGTTGAGTACAGAGAGAAATATGGTGTCTCCTATTGCCCTAGAAGAGGTGTTGAGTATAGAGAGAAATATGGTGTCTCCTATTGCCCTAGAAGAGGTGTTGAGTACAGAGAGAAATATGGTGTCTCTTGTTGCCCTGGAAGAGGTGTTGAGTACAGAGAGAAATGTGGTGTCTCTTGTTGCCCAGGAAGAGGTGTTGAGTACAGAGAGAAATATGGTGTCTCTTGTTGCCCAGGAAGAGGTGTTGAGTACAGAGAGAAGGAGAGGAGGACCAAGGTGCAGCGTGGTAAGTGTTCATTAACACTCCTCAAGAAGAGGTGTTGAGTATAGAGGAGGACCAAGGTGCAGCGTGGTAAGTGTTCATTAACACTCCTCAAGAAGAGGCGTTGAGTATAGAGGAGGACCAAGGTGCAGCGAGGTAAGTGTTCATTAACACTCCTCAAGAAGAGGTGTTGAGTATAGAGGAGGACCAAGGTGCAGCGTGGTAAGTGTTCATTAACACTCCTCAAGAAGAGGAGGTCTTCACTGATTTTAGGTGTGAAGAGAAGTTTAATAGTCAAGAGCTCCTGTTTGTACCATAAAACTGTGATAATATGTAGAAGCCAGACAACATAGTTTAAATAAAGCCTTTAAAATCGATAGGTCAATATATCCCCAAGCAACCGGGAGAGAGTGCGAGGTCGGTTATACAAAACAGCAAACCAATCTGTGAGTAAGGCGACGCTGACACTTAAACCCAACAAGCCATGACTTCCCTCGGAATTTATTCATTTTACTAGGCAAGTAAGTCAATTAAAAACAAATTCTTATATACAATGACAGCCTACACCAACCAAACCCAGACAACGTTGGGCCAATTGTGCGCCACACGGCCAGTTGTGACACAGCCTGGATTCGAACCAGGGTGTCTGTAGTGACACCTCTTGCACTGAGAGGCAGTGCCTTAGACCGCTGCACCACACGGGCCAGTTGTGATACAGCCAGGATTCGAACCAGGGTGTCTGTAGTGACACCTCTTAGACCGCTGCGCCACACGGCAGCCCATAAGAACAACAAAGAACAACTTGGAGAGTACAATCATTGGATAATAAATAGATGAACAAAGATCACGTGTATGCTACCAACTTATTTTCCACAGTTGTGGCCGAATGACAACAGAAATAACATACAGCTGGCATACAGCAGCCTCTGGCAAGACAAGGGGTGGCGCTCTGTGTATATTTGTAAACAACAGCTGGTGCAGGAAATCTAATAGTAAGTTGCTTGCCTGAGGTAGAGTATCTAATGATAAGCGTTACACCACACTATTTACCAAGAGAGTTTTCATCTATATTCTTTGTAGCTGTCTATTTACCACCACAAACCGATGCTGGCACTAAGACCGCACTCAATGAGCTGTTTACGTCCATAAGCAAACAGGAAAACGCTCATCCAGAGGTGGAGCTCCTAGTGGCCGGGGACTTTAATGCAGGGAAACTTAAATCCATTGTACCAATTTTTTTCCCAGCACGTTAAATGTGCAACCAGGGAGGAAAAAAACCTAGACCACCTTTACTCCACACACAGAGAAGTGTACAAAGCTCTAACTCACCCTCCATTTGGCAAATCTGACCATAATTCTATCCTCCTGATTCCTGCTTACAAGCTAAAATTAAAGCAGGAAGCACCAGATCAATAAAAAAGTGGTCAGATAAAGCAGATGCTAAGCTACAGGACTGTTTTGCTAGCACAGACTGGAATATGTTCCGGGATTCTTCCGATGGCATTGAGGAGAACACCACATCAGTCATTGGCTTCATTAATAAGTGCATCGAGGACGTCGTCCCCACAGTGACTGTACATACAGTGGGGAGAACAAGTATTTGATACACTGCCGATTTTGCAGGTTTTCCTACTTACAAAGCATGTAGAGGTCTGTAATTTTTATCATAGGTACACTTCAACTGTGAGAGACGGAATCTAAAACAAAAATCCAGAAAATCACATTGTATGATTTTTAAGTAATTAATTTGCATTTTATTGCATGACATAAGTATTTGATCACCTACCAACCAGTAGGAATTCCGGCTCTCACAGACCTGTTAGTTTTTCTTTAAGAAGCCCTCCTGTTCTCCACTCATTACCTGTATTAACTGCACCTGTTTGAACTCGTTACCTGTATAAAAGACACCTGTCCACACACAATCAAACAGATTCCAACCTCTCCACAATGGCCAAGACCAGAGAGCTGTGTAAGGACATCAGGGATAAAATTGTAGACCTGCACAAGGCTGGGATGGGCTACAGGACAATAGGCAAGCAGCTTGGTGAGAAGGAAACAACTGTTGGCGCAATTATTAGAAAATGGAAGAAGTTCAAGATGACGGTCAATCACCCTCGGTCTGGGGCTCCATGCAAGATTTCACCTCGTGGGGCATCAATGATCATGAGGAAGGTGAGGGATCAGCCCAGAACTACACGGCAGGACCTGGTCAATGACCTGAAGAGAGCTGGGACCACAGTCTCAAAGAAAACCATTAGTAACACACTACGCCGTCATGGATTAAAATCCTGCAGCGCACGCAAGGTCCCCCTGCTTAAGCCAGTGCATGTCCAGGCCTGTCTGAAGTATGCCAATGACCATCTGGATGATCCAGAGGAGGAATGGGAGAAGGTCATGTGGTCTGATGAGACAAAAATAGAGCTTTTTGGTCTAACTCCACTCGCCGTGTTTGGAGGAAGAAGAAGTATGAGTACAACCCCAAGAACACCATCCCAACCGTGAAGCATGGAGGTGGAAACATCATTCTTTGGGGATGCTTTTCTGCAAAGGGGACAGGACGACTGCACCGTATTGAGGGGAGGATGGATGGGGCCATGTATCGCGAGATCTTGGCCAACAACCTCCTTCCCTCAGTAAGAGCATTGAAGATGGGTCGTGGCTGGGTCTTCCAGCATGACAACGACACGAAGCACACAGCCATGGCAACTAAGGAGTGGCTCCGTAAGAAGCATCTCAAGGTCCTGGAGTGGCCTAGCCAGTCTCCAGACCTGAACCCAATAGAAAATCTTTGGAGGGAGCTGAAAGTCCGTATTGCCCAGCGACAGCCCCGAAACCTGAAGGATCTGGAGAAGATCTGTAGGGAGGAGTGGGCCAAAATCCCTGCTGCAGTGTGTGCAAACCTAGTCAAGAACTACAGGAAACGTATGATCTCTGTAATTGCAAACAAAGGTTTCTGTACCAAATATTAAGTTCTGCTTTTCTGATGTATCAAATACTTATGTCATGCAATAAAATGCAAATTAATTACTTAAAAATCATACAATGTGATTTTCTGGATTTTTGTTTTAGATTCCGTCTCTCATAGTTGAAGTGTACCTATGATAAAAATTACAGACCTCTACATGCTTTGTAAGTAGGAAAACCTGCAAAATCGGCAGTGTATCAAATACTTGTTCTCCCCACTGTACATACCCAAACCAGAAGCCATGGATTACAGGCAATATCCGCACTGAGCTAAAGGGTAGAGCTGCCGCTTTCAAGGAGCGGGACTCTAAACCCTGAAGCTTATATGAAATCCCACTATGCCCTCCGTTGAACCATCAAACAGGCAAAGCATCAATACAGGACTAAGATTGAATTGTACTACACTGGCTCCGACGCTCCACGGATGTGGCAGGGCTAGCAAACTATTACAGGCTACAAAGCTAAGCACAGCCCCGAGCTGCCCAGTGACATGAGCCTACCAGATGAGCTCAATTATTTATACGCTTGCTTCGCGGCAAGCAACACTGAAACATGCATGAGAGCATCAGCTGTTCCGGACGACTGTGTGATCAAGCTCTCTGTAGCCTTTAAACATGTCAACATTCACAAGGCTGCGGGGCCAGATGGATTACCAGGACGTGTACTCCGAGCATGCGCTGACCAACTGGCAAGTGTCTTCACTGAAATGTTCAACCTGTCCCTGACTGAGTCTGTAATACCAACATGTTTCAAGCAGACCACCATAGTCCCTGTGCCCAAGAACACTCAGGTAACCTACCTTAATGACTACCGACCCGTAGCACTCACGTCTGTAGCCAAGAAGTGCTTTGAAAGGCTGGTCATGGATCACATCAACACCATTAACACAGAAACCCTAAACCTACTGCAATTTGCATACCACCCTAACAGACCCACAGATGATGCACTCTCTATTGCACTCCACACTGCCCTTACCCACCTGGACAAAAGGAACACCTACGTGAAAATGCTATTCATTGACTACAGCTCAGCGTTCAACACCATAGTGCCCTCAAAGCTCATCACTAAGCTAAGGACCCTGGGCCTAAACACCTCCCACTGCAACTGGATTCTAGAATTCCTGACGGGCCACCCCCAGGTGGTAAGGGTAGGTACACAACACATGTGCCACGCTGATCCTCAACACAGGGGCCCCTTAGGGGTGCGTGATCAGTCCCCTCCTGTACTCCCTGTTCACTCATGACTGCATGGCCAGGCACAACACCAACACCCTCATTAAGTTTGTCAATGACACAACAGTGAGATGTGACAGCCTATAGGAAGGAGGTCAGAGACCTGGCTGTGTGGTGCCAGGATAACAACCTCTCCCTTAACGTGATCAAGAAAAGGAGATGATTGTGGACTACAGGAAAAGGAGCACTGAGCACGTCCCCATTCTCATCGACGGGGCTGCAGTGGAGCAGGTTGAGAGCTTCAAGTTTCTTGGTGTCCACATCACCAACAAACTAACATGGTCCAAACACACCAAGGCAGTCGTAAAGAGGGCACAACAAAGCCTATTCCCACTCAGGAGAGTGAAAATATTTGGCATGGGTCCTCAGATCGTCAAAAGGTTCTACAGCTGCACCATCGAGAGCATCCTGACTGGTTGCATCATTGCCTGGTATGACAACTGCTCGGCCTCCAACCGCAAGGCACTACAGAGGCTAGTGTGTACGGCCCAGTGCATCACTGGGGCCAAGCTTCCTGCCTTCCAGGACCCCTATACCAGGCGGTGTCAGAGGAAGGCTCTAAAAATGTCCTACTCTGTTTATTTTACTCCCTGTATCTATGTGTAGTCACTTCAATTTTTTTGTTTTTTTGTTGTTGAATTTTACCCCCTTTTTCGCCCCAATTTTGTGGTATCCAATTGTTAGTAGTTAATATCTTGTCTCATCGCTACAATTCCCGTACGGGCTCGGGAGAGACGAAGGTCGAAAGCCATGCGTCCTCCGAAACACAACCCAACCGCACTGCTTCTTAACACAGCTCTCATCCAACCCGGAAGCCAGCCGCACCAATGTGTCGGAGGAAACACCGTGCACCTGGCGACCTTGGTTAGCCCGGCCGCCACAGGAGTCGCTGGTGCGCGATGAGACAAGGATATCCCTACCGGCCAAACCCTCCCTAACCCGGACGACGCTAGGCCAATTGTGCGTCGCCCCACGGACCTCCCGGTCGCGGCCGGCTGCGACAGAGCCTTGACGCGAACCCAGAGTCTCTGGTGGCACAGCTAGCGCTGCAGACAGCGCCCTAAACCACTGCACCACCCGGGAGGCCGCGTAGTCACTTCAACCTACATGTTCATACTGTATTA
This sequence comes from Salvelinus alpinus, assembly GCF_045679555.1. Classification (NCBI taxonomy): domain Eukaryota; kingdom Metazoa; phylum Chordata; class Actinopteri; order Salmoniformes; family Salmonidae; genus Salvelinus; species Salvelinus alpinus. The sequence goes on along the minus strand of NC_092105.1, from coordinate 9,805,911 downwards.
CCTCAATTACCTCTACTAAGCGATGCCCCCGCACATTGACTCTGTACCAGTACCCCCTGTATATAGCCTCGCTACTGTTATTTTATTGCTGCTGTTTAATTATATATATTTTTTTACTTAACACAATTTTTCTTACAATTGCATTATTGGTTAAGGGTTTGTAAGTTAGCGTTTCACTGTAAGGTCTACACCTGTTTAATTCTGCGCATGTGACAAATACAATTTGATTTGATTTGAGATGAGAGGACAAGATGAGGAAAAGACAAAGAACAACTTGGAGATGAGAGCAACAAGGAAGGATATCCAGGAAAGCACAGCAAAAAGTAGATTTGTTAGAAAGGGAAGTAGAATATATTCTGTTAGATATGCATATGCAGGAGTGCGTGTTTTGTTTGTTGCTCTCGTCACAAATCGCATTCTGTCATTGCACCACACTACCACAAGGGGGCACAAATCGCATTCTGTCATTGCACCACACTACCACAAGGGGGCACAAATTGATGTAAATTAAAGGAGGTGTTTTCAGTCTGAGTCTCTTTTCTCTATTATATCTATACTATTTACCACAGTGTGAAAGAGGCATAGAGTCTCTATTCTCTATTATATCTATACTATTTACCACAGTGTGAAAGAGTGATAGAGTCTCTATTCTCTATTATATCTATACTATTTACCACAGTGTGAAAGAGTGATAGAGTCTCTATTCTCTATTATATCTATACTATTTACCACAGTGTGAAAGAGGGATAGAGTCTCTATTCTCTATTATATGTATACTATTTACCACAGTGTGAAAGAGTGATAGAGTCTCTATTCTCTATTATATCTATACTATTTACCACAGTGTGAAAGAGTGATAGAGTCTCTACATAAAGAGTGATAGAGCCTCTACATAAAGAGTGATAGAGTCTCTACATAAAGAGCAATAGAGCCTCTACATAAAGAGGGATAGAGCCTCTACATAAAGAGCGATAGAGCCTCTACATAAAGAGGGATAGAGCCTCTACATAAAGAGCGATAGAGCCTCTACATAAAGAGCGATAGAGCCTCTACATAAAGAGCGATAGAGCCTCTATATAAAGAGGGATAGAGCCTCTACATAAAGAGCGATAGAGCCTCTACATAAAGAGCGATAGAGTCTCTATTTAAAGAGGGATAGAGCCTCTATATAAAGAGGGATAGAGCCTCTACATAAAGAGCGATAGAGTCTCTATTTAAAGAGGGATAGAGCCTCTATATAAAGAGGGATAGAGCCTCTATATAAAGAGGGATAGAGCCTCTACATAAAGAGCGATAGAGCCTCTACATAAAGAGCGATAGAGTCTCTATTTAAAGAGGGATAGAGCCTCTATATAAAGAGGGATAGAGCCTCTATATAAAGAGGGATAGAGCCTCTACATAAAGAGCGATAGAGCCTCTACATAAAGAGCGATAGAGTCTCTATTTAAAGAGGGATAGAGCCTCTATATAAAGGGCGGTAGAGCCTCTATATAAAGGGCGGTAGAGCCTCTATATAAAGGGCGGTAGAGCCTCTATATAAAGGGCGGTAGAGCCTCTATATAAAGAGCGGTAGAGCCTCTACATAAAGAGCGATAGAGCCTCTACATAAAGAGCGATAGAGTCTCTATTTAAAGAGGGATAGAGCCTCTATATAAAGGGCGGTAGAGCCTCTATATAAAGGGCGGTAGAGCCTCTATATAAAGGGCGGTAGAGCCTCTATATAAAGGGCGGTAGAGCCTCTATATAAAGAGCGGTAGAGCCTCTACATAAAGAGCGATAGAGCCTCTATATAAAGAGCGGTGGAGCCTCTACATAAAGAGCGATAGAGTCTCTATATAAAGAGCGATAGAGCCTCTATATAAAGAGCGGAAGAGTCTCTACATAAAGAGCCTCTATATAAAGAGCGGTAGAGCCTCTATTTAAAGAGCGATAGAGCCTCTATTTAAAGAGCGATAGAGCCTCTATTTAAAGTGAGTTTCTGAAACATGGAAGCCTTCTTTGCTGATGTGAAGAAGAAACGGAATGAGAGTCCAGTGATTATTTGTCAGCATAAAGCTGAGTGACTCACTCATTCATGGCTTTGGATGTAAATAAATAAGTGCCAACATTCTTTCTGACAGTGTTAAATATATAAATGTTTTGACTGTTTTGACCAAATGAATCTGCTCATGTGTGTGTTCAATTATTTGTAACATTGTGGTTACAATGAACACCATTTCTAACTCAATATCACAGACCAGATTTGCCCCATGAAAAATAAAAATACATCTAGGACACATCTAGGACACATCTAGGATACATCTAGGACACATCTAGGATACATTTAGGATACATCTAGGATACATTTAGGATACATCTAGGACACATCTAGGATACATCTAGGATACATCTAGGATACATTTAGGATACATCTAGGATACATCTAGGATACATTTAGGATACATCTAGGATACATCTAGGATACATCTAGGATACATCTAGGACACATCTAGGATACATCTAGGATACATCTAGGATACATCTAGGATACATCTAGGATACATTTAGGATACATCTAGGATACATCTAGGATACATCTAGGATACATCTAGGATACATCTAGGATACATTTAGGATACATCTAGGATACATCTAGGATACATCTAGGATACATCTAGGATACATTTAGGATACATCTAGGACACATCTAGGATACATCTAGGATACATCTAGGATACATTTAGGATACATTTAGGATACATCTAGGATACATTTAGGATACATCTAGGATACATCTAGGATACATTTAGGATACATCTAGGATACATTTAGGATACATCTAGGATACATCTAGGATACATCTAGGATACATCTAGGATACATCTAGGATACATTTAGGATACATCTAGGATACATCTAGGATACATCTAGGATACATTTAGGATACATCTAGGATACATCTAGGATACATCTAGGATACATCTAGGATACATTTAGGATACATCTAGGATACATCTAGGATACATTTAGGATACATCTAGGATACATCTAGGAAACATCTAGGATACATCTAGGATACATTTAGGATACATCTAGGATACATCTAGGATACATTTAGGATACATCTAGGATACATCTAGGATACATCTAGGATACATCTAGGATACATTTAGGATACATCTAGGATACATCTAGGATACATCTAGGACACATCTAGGATACATCTAGGATACATCTAGGATACATTTAGGATACATCTAGGATACATCTAGGATACATCTAGGACACATCTAGGATACATCTAGGACACATCTAGGATACATCTAGGACACATCTAGGATACATCTAGGACACATCTAGGATACATCTAGGATACATCTTGGACACATCTAGGACACATCTAGGACACATCTAGGACACATCTAGGATACATCTAGGATACATCTAGGACACATCTAGGACACATCTAGGATACATCTAGGACACATCTAGGATACATCTAGGATACATCTAGGATACATCTAGGACACATCTAGGACACATCTAGGATACATCTAGGACACATCTAGGACACATCTAGGACACATTTAGGATACATCTAGGATACATCTAGGACACATCTAGGACACATCTAGGATACATCTAGGATACATTTAGGACACATCTAGGATACATCTAGGACACATCTAGGAAACATATAGGACACATCTAGGATACATCTAGGATACATCTAGGACACATCTAGGATACATCAAGGATACATCTAGGACACATCTAGGATACATCTAGGACACATCTAGGACACATCTAGGAAACATCTAGGATACATCTAGGATACATCTAGGACACATCTAGGAAACATCTAGGATACATTTAGGATACATCTAGGACACATCTAGGACACATCTAGGACACATCTAGGATACATCTAGGATACATCTAGTCCACCCTGGACTGAACCACCTCCAGACTTAGTCCACCCTGGACTGAACCACCTCCAGACTTAGTCCACCCTGGACTGAACCACCTCCAGACTTAGTCCACTCTGGACTGAACCACCTCCAGACTTAGTCCACTCTGGACTGAACCACCTCCAGACTTAGTCCACCCTGGACTGAGCCACCTCCAGACTTAGTCCACCCTGGACTGAACCACCTCCAGACTTAGTCCACCCTGGACTGAACCACCTCCAGACTTAGTCCACCCTGGACTGAACCACCTCCAGACTTAGTCCACCCTGGACTGAACCACCTCCAGACTTAGTCCACCCTGGACTGAACCACCTCCAGACTTAGTGGACCCTGGACTGAGTCTACAACCTGTGGCCTGCTGTGGCCTGTGGCCTGCTGGAGGTCATTTTGCAGGGCTCTGGCAGTGCTCCTTCTGCTCAAAGGCGGAGGTAGCGGTCCTGCTGCTGGGTTGTTGCCCTCCTACGGCCTCCTCCACGTCTCCTGATGTACTGGCCTGTCTCCTGGTAGCGCCTCCACGCTCTGGACACTACGCTGACAGACACAGCAAACCTTCTTGCCACAGCTCGCATTGATGTGCCATCCTGGATGAGCTGCATTACCTGAGCCACTTGTGTGGGTTGTAGACTCCGTCTCATGCTACCACTAGAGTGAGAGCACCGCCAGCATTCAAAAGTGACCAAAACATCAGCCAGGAAGCATAGGAACTGAGAAGTGGTCTGTGGTCACCACCTGCAGAATCACTCCTTTATTGGGGGTGTCTTGCTAATTGCCTATAATTTCCACCTTTTGTCTATTCCATTTGCACAACAGCATGTGAAATTTATTGTCAATCAGTGTTGCTTCCTAAGTGGACAGTTTGATTTCACAGAAGTGTGATTGACTTGGAGTTACATTGTGTTGTTTAAGTGTTCCCTTTATTTTTTTGAGCAGTGTGTATTTGAAAGATATAAGAAAGATCAGAAAACACATTTTTTACCCCTTATTTTTTGCACTAAACAGTCTCCATATGTACTTCCATAAATTATTTAAACTGGTACCTGGTCTTATTGTTCAGAGTAAATAACTCACAGACTCTAGAGAAGCTTTAACCAAGTTTAATTCTTCCCAAAGGTTCTGTACAGCTGTAATTCAGACAACCCAACATTTCTCACGTCACAGATAAATATACAGTGGGGAGAACAAGTATTTGATACACTGCCGTTTTTTCAGTTTTTTTTTTTCAGGTCTGTAATTTTTTGTAATTGCAAACAAAGGTTTCTGTACCAAATATTAAGTTCTGCTATTCTGATGTATCAAATACTTATGTCATGCAATAAAATGCAAATTAATTACAAAAAAAATCATACAATGTGATTTTCTGGATTTTTGTTTTAGATTCTGTCTCTCACAGTTGAAGTGTACCTATGATAAAAATTACAGATCTCTACATGCTTTGTAAGTAGGAAAACATGCAAAATCGGCAGTGTATCAAATACTTGTTCTCCCCACTGTATATATATATCCCACTTAAAACACTCCTTCTCTCCAATCCTTACATCTTATGGTTCAACAGGAAGAGGGTAACAGGATACCAAACCCTTATTACTCTCTTAAGGGAATCTGTCCTCACCTCCTGACCTCAACCCCTCCTTCCCCTAATCCACAGGTGTTCATCTGTCTCCCCTATATCAACACGTTTCAGCTCCTCCCATTCACCCAGCACATTTCCTCAGCCACTCTGTCTTTCTACAGATATCGCTCCTTTACATACTATGCGTCTGATCTATCGTGTCTTTAATATCTCAATGTTCAAAATGTCCAATCCAACACCGGGGACCTTCAGACGAGTCTTGTGAGGCCTGAGGGTATCCTAGAACAAAATAACTGACGTGTATGTGTTTATGAGAGTCTCACCTTTCTACAGAGGGGTATTAGTGTGTAGCCCAAACTGTTCAGACTCTCCAGACAGAAGGGGTATTAGTGTGTAGCCCAAACTGTTCGGACGCTCCAGACAGAAGGGGTATTAGTGTGTAGCCCAAACTGTTCGGACGCTCCAGACAGAAGGGGTATTAGTGTGTAGCCCAAACTGTTCGGACGCTCCAGACAGAAGGGGTATTAGTGTGTAGCCCAAACTGTTCGGACGCTCCAGACAGAAGGGGTATTAGTGTGTAGCCCAAACTGTTCGGACGCTCCAGACAGAAGGGGTATTAGTGTGTAGCCCAAACTGTTCGGACGCTCCAGACAGAAGGGGTATTAGTGTGTAGCCCAAACTGTTCGGACGCTCCAGACAGAAGGGGTATTAGTGTGTAGCCCAAACTGTTCGGACGCTCCAGACAGAAGGGGTATTAGTGTGTAGCCCAAACTGTTCGGACGCTCCAGACAGAAGGGGTATTAGTGTGTAGCCCAAACTGTTCAGACTCTCCAGACAGAAGGGGTATTAGGGTGTAGCCCAAACTGTTCAGACTCTCCAGACAGAAGGGGTATTAGTGTGTAGCCCAAACTGTTTGGATGCTCCAGACAGAAGTTGGCAGATCGGCTTGACGCTTGTGGGGGACGTAGACCAAAACAGAGAACACCATCATGCTCGTGAGAGTCTCACCTGTCCACAAAGGGGTATTAGTGTGTAGCCCAAACTGTTTGGATGCTCCAGACAGAAGTTGACAGATCGGCTTGACGCTTGAGGGGGACGTAGACCAAAACAGAGAACACCATCATGCTCGTGAGAGTCCCATCTTTCCATAGAGGGGTTATAAAAAGTGAGACGCAAAAAATGCAAAAATACATCTCTCTCGCTTAAACATAATATTTTTTTAATAGGAATTGTTTGTATAATGCTAATTAGATCTCCCCTAGAGGCAAGGACATGGAACTTAGGGGGTTAACATGTCTCCTCCACCTCACCTACACTTATTAAAGTGGATTTAACATGTGACATCAACAAGGGATCATAGCTTTCACCTGGATTCCAATGATCAGTCTGTCGTGGAAAGAGCAGGTGTTCCTAATGTTTTGTACACTCAGGGTATGATCTCACGTCTCGTTCTGTGTTTTCATCGTGATCAAGTGACATGGACATGAATAACCAGAGGCAGGAACGACATGTTCAGCTCCATGCCCTGCCTAGGCTTGATAGTGTTCGACAGATAGCATGAAGGATGACCAGGGACAATGCGACTCGGTATTACAAGACTTGAATGTTTAATCACCGAGTACTACAACTTAGGGACAGGCAAAACACTCCAATCCTTAGACTGACCACCATTACCCAATAACCTCTGCTCTTCTCCCAACCTCCAGAATAGCATATCAAAATAAAAGTCACATGGTGTTCACACAATAAATAGTTTACTCTAATTGATAAATGATTCACAATGATTAAGTCAGTAAGATAATCATACAGTGCATTCGGAGAGTATTCAGACCCCTTGACTTTTCCCACATTTTGTTACGTTACAGCCTTATTCTAAAATGAATTAGATAAACATGTTCCTTATCAATCTACACAGAATACCCCACTGTCACGCCCTGACCTTAGATATCTCTGTTTTCTTTATATTTTGGTTAGGTCAGGGTGTGACTAGGGTGGGTACTCTAGGTTTCTGTATGTCTAGGGGTTTTTGTATGTATAGGGGTCTTTGTATGTATAGGGTTTTTGTATGTATAGGGTTTTTGTATGTCTAGGGGTTTTTGTATGTCTATGTTGGCCTGATATGGTTCCCAGTCAGAGACAGCTGTTTTGGGGATCATATTTAGGCAGCCCTTTTTCCCACTTTCTAGTGTGGGGTCTTGTCTATAGTTAGGTGCCAGTGTGCACACTAGTAGCTTCACGTTTGGTTTGGTTGTTTGTTGTTTTGTTTTGGTGAGTTTCAGTTCATTAAAAATATGTGGAACTCTTTTCACGCTGCGCCTTGGTCTCATCATTACGACGATAAAGTGAAAACAGGTTTTTAGACATTTTTGCAAATCTATAAAAAATATAAAACAGAAATACCTTATTTACATAAGAATTCAAACTCCTTGCTATGAGACATGAAATTAAGCTCAGATGCATCATGTTTCCATTGATCATCCTTGAGATGTTTCTACAACTTGATTGGAGTCCACCTGTGGTAAATTCAATTGATTGGACATGATTTGGAAAGGCACACACCTGTCTATATAAGGTCCCACAGTTGACAGTGCATGTCAGAGCAGAAACCAAGACAAAAAATGTCTGCAGCATTGAAGGTCTCCAGGAATACACTTGGCCTCCATCATTCGTAAATGGAAGTTTGGAACCACCAAGACTATTCCTAGAGCTGACCGCCTGGCCAAACTGAGCAATCGGGGGAGAAGGGCCTTGGTCAGTGAGTGGCCAAGATTGAACTCTTTGGCCTGAATGCCAAGCGTCACGTCTGGAGGGAGCCTGGCACCATCCCTAAGGTGAAGCATGGTGGTGGCAGCATCATGCTGTGGGAATGTTTTTCAACGGCAGGGACTGGGTTTGCCAAGCTTGTAGCGTCATTCCCAAGAAGACTCGAGGCTGTAATCGCTGACAAAGGTGCTTCAACAAAGTACTGAGTAAAGGGTCTGAATACTTATGTAAATGGTTTATTTCAGTTTTTTTATATATACATTTCTAAAGACCTGTTTTTGCTTTGTCATTATGGGTATTGTGTGTAGCTTGATGCGGGGGGGGGGGGGGGGGGGACAACAATTTAGTAAATTGTAGAATACATGTAAGGCTGTAGCATAACAAAATGTGAAAAAGTCAAGGGGTCTGAGTACTTTCAGAATACACAGTGTAACAGAAACATACAGGTAACTAGTGTACATTCTATCACATCTCATTCTATAATGACTACAGGTAACTAGTTTACATTCTATCACATCTCATTCTATAATGACTACAGGTAACTAGTGTACATTCTATCACATCTCATTCTATAATAACTACAGGTAACTAGTGTACATTCTATCACATCTCATTCTATAATAACTACAGGTAACTAGTTTACATTCTATCACATCTCATTCTATAATGACTACAGGTAACTAGTGTACATTCTATCACATTTCATTCTATAATGACTACAGGTAACTGCCAAAGTAAAGGAAACACCAACATAGTGTGCTAATAGGGTGTTGTGCCACCACGATCCACCAGAACAGATTCAATGCACCTTGGCATAAATTCTACAAGTGTCTGAAACTCTATTGGAGGGAGCAATTCCATAATTTAGTGTTTTGTTGACGGTGGTGGAAAACGCTGTCTCAGGCAACACAATCTCCCATAAATGTTCTACTAGGTTGGGATCTGGTGACTGAGACAGACGCACATCACACACACACACACAGATCTACTACTCACTGGGATCCTCTCAGGCTCCTTTCCCCCTTGATCCATCCTCCTCTACTTTCTTCACTGCCTCAGCATACGACACCTTCTGCACTACTCAGACTCTGGCCACTTCAACCTGCCTCTCTCTCAGCGGACACTTCCGATCCCCAGCAACATGGACACCCCTACAGCTGACACACACAATTTTAAGGGATTGGATCTCTTAACCTTTAACCATTCATAAAAAAACATTCACTGACAGTTCTGTTAAGATGAACCTAAGTTCAAGATAAATCTATTTTTAATCTTGAGGTTGATATAAACAGGGTGTTTGTGTCTTTGGGCCGCTGCATCTATCCATGAGCCACTGAATGCAATAAGCAGTATGTTTCATCAAATCAAATGTTATTGGTCACATACATGTGTTTAGCTACATCAATGCAGCAGAAGGGTCTCTCTACCAAATGTAACCACATCCTGGACATTTCAAATGAGTTTCAAATACAATTTCCCCAAATAATACGAATATAGAATGGCCAAATTTCAATACACCTACTGTATAGGAAAATACCAGAATAAAAAGTTTGACATTGAAATAAATATAATACATGAACCTTTTTGAATATTCACAACAATATTTATTAAAGACAAAATCAAAATGTAATCTAAATCTGGTTACAGATCTGAAGCAGCTGTCCCTAATTTTGAACACAGTGAGGTCTGTTTGGCACAGTGAGGTCTGTTTGGCACAGTGAGGTCTGTTTGGCACAGTGAGATCTGTTTGGCAGAGTGAGGTCTGTTTGGCAGAGTGAGGTCTGTTTGGCACAGTGAGGTCTGTTTGGCACAGTGAGATCTGTTTGGCAGAGTGAGGTCTGTTTGGCAGAGTGAGGTCTGTTTGGCACAGTGAGGTCTGTTTGGCAGAGTGAGGTCTGTTTGGCAGAGTGAGGTCTGTTTGGCACAGTGAGGTCTGTTTGGCACAGTGAGGTCTGTTTGGCACAGTGAGGTCTGTTTGGCACAGTGAGGTCTGTTTGGCAGAGTGAGGTCTGTTTGGCACAGTGAGGTCTGTTTGGCAGAGTGAGGTCTGTTTGGCACAGTGAAAATGTCTCCTCTAAGTCAGTCTGAGAGTACACAACTGTACCAGTGTGTTGAGGTTTACATGGTTTTAGGCCTGGATTCAGTCTGGACCACTGAAGATCCGCACTAGTGAAAATTAAAAGCTAACAATCCTGCATTTGCAGAGAATGCATTCACGGTAAATGTTGTATATATGGGCTCAATTTCGGTCCGGATTGAATCTAGTCCTTGGTCATGGTACAAGCTTCAGAACCTCTGCAGTAACTTGTTACACAAAGACATGCAGAGAGAATGAAGTGGATGGTTATAGGTTCAGGTCTCACTTACTGGCCGATTTAAGGTAAAACATTTAACTTCAGTGTTCTTCATATATTTAAGTCAAATATATTAAAAAAAAAAAAAAAACATTTTCAACGTTAGATGTCTTGGTTCCCACTAGGCAGGTTTGTCCACTGAATATCAGACTTTATTTAAAATACTATTTGGGGTCTTTCAATTATTTTCAAAGACATTTGTAAGAAATTATTTTGATATTTTTTATTTGAAAACAGAAGTAGTTTAATATTGTAATGTATTTTTTTTTTTAAATACTCCCATGATTTAGAACGTCTACAGTAGAACATTTCCAGACACATCATTTACAACGTTCTACTGTAGACGTTCTAACGCTTTTCTAATAGCTGGCTATTAATTAGAAAATATTAGAAAAAACATGCAAATACTTCCAATAGAAGAGGTAGATTCCGTTGGGATACAGTACACGGACATGTCCAATTTATGGACCCGTATATAAAGAAATGTCAGTCTGCCTCTAGATCGTCTGGTGCTGGCCTACGCCTGGTTCCTGTATAGCATCGTTTACTGTAGCTTCAGACTTTCCTCTTTACATAACCTCATCAGTCTGCGTCCAACTCAGGATCAGACCTGTCTGCCTCTAGAATGTCTGGTGCCGGCCTACACCTGTCCAAAAGCTCTGTCTCAACACTACCATTGCCTTGATGGTTATTTCCTTCAACTTCTTTGGTTCCACCACTGGCTCCACAACCTAGATCAACATGGATCAGTGTTTTAGTCATAATTAACCAGATCAACATGCATCAGTGTTTTAGTCACAATTAAAAATACACTGCAGCCCATCTAACTACAGAATGAAATGTACATAGGACCAGGTGATTTTCACATACTGGTCACTCCTCAAATGTGAAATAATATAAAATAATATAAATGGAGATAACATCCTTAGATTTGGCACTGACAGAGTAATTACAGACTGAGAGAACTTTATAAAGTACTGAATCTGATTTCATTACAGGAAATAAAACATCGGAAATTGTAACTTACATTTTTTGTACCATAAATAACCCCCTCCCACCGACACTGAGGCAAAACAGAATCAATGCTGTAATAGCTCCATAACGTCCGCGAGAAAAGCCTTTCTGAACTTCACCTGTGGGGAAAAGACAAGATGAGTAATTAAGTTTTCAGTTAATGAATATTAGGCAGTGAGTGGTGGTGTTACGTCCTGTCACATGCACCTGCAGGGTCTGTGTTAATGCTCTGATTGGAGCTGACGATGGTTGTGTTGCTCACAGTCTCTCTCAGAACGGGGTTGAAGATATGGCAGGTCACCGTCTGATTTTCTGTTATATTCACTTGGCTCCAGACGGTGTACAGTCCACTTTCAGGATCAGATGGTCTTTTGGTCTGTACTTCCCACGGGTCCAGAGTGCGGTTCTGAGCCAATAGGACGTCCTGGATGGTCCATGTGACGACTGGCTGTGGGTATCCCCCCTGGGTTGAACACGTGGCATCCATATTTGTCTTGTTCACAGTCACACTGGGTGTCGGGAACCGTGCTGAAAGTGAACAAAGCAAAGAGAAGAAGATGTTAGAAATGTGCCATAATAACGTTTGATGATTTCCTACAATGACAGAATTAGTGCTGTGAATGATTCACACAGGTGGACATGGAATGGTATCAAACACATCCAATACATGGTTCCCATGTGGTTGACGCTATTCCAGTCCTCCCCTCAGCAGCCTCCTGTGCTATTAGCTCAACCATACCTGCCACAAGTAGGGTAGCGGGACACACTTTTATCAACTCGTGGAAATGCTTATCATTCTCGTCAAACAGTGTAGCGAAAGCCCAGTAGCCATTCTGCTCGTCTTCAAGTGTGACTTGGCTGAGTTTGATAGAGATATTCCCAGAACTCATCTCAGACCCAAAGGCTTTAGTTCTGCTTGTGTAAAGGTTATCCTGATGTCGATTCTCTTCTCCTTTGTTGAACGAGTACAACACTTTTCCGGACTTATCTTGCCAATGGAACCGGAGTCTTGCTGGGTCGATGGCCGTGGATGAATTCAGGTCACAGGACAGGAGAACAGACTCTCCTCTAATCCCAGTGACTTCCAACTCAGATACAGCTGGTGCTGAAACATACCAATATGTCAAAGTTACAAACTAAACTCAGAATTCAACACAGATAATAATGACATGATGTGCTCACTGACAGGAAATTACATAATAGAAGAGAAAGTGGTTGAAAGAGCTTAAGACAGCACAGCGCACACAAATAAAGAACGTTCCCCTGAACAAACATGTTCCTGGAAAGTTAAGGAAACTATTCTCTTCCAAAAGCTGTGAAAGAACATTTGAAACAGAGTTTTTCATTTATCTGGAAGCACAAGGTTAACATATGAAACTGGGTTGTTCATTAATATGGCAGCACTTAGTTACCATTTAATTCTAGCACTTGGTTACCAAGACGATGGAAAGGTGCATGACATCACCCATTTCTGCTCCCTGATTTCTCTGACATGTTTGGTTGAGTAATTATCTCAGCATTGTAATAACATTTGTCACAGTGTGCTTTACAGTAACCAGACCTAGACCCCCAAAACAGAAAGAAGAACCAAGCTATGTGCAAAGGGACAGCGTGGTAAAGATATCTCTGAATATCTAGTGTATGTATATTGAGAGATATTAAAGATCTTTGAGGGAATGAACAACACCACGACAGCGTAGCGGTTACGAGCATTGGGCCAATGCGGCAACGCATGCAGAGCCACCGGCGACTAGGCAAAAACTCTGCCAATGTGCCATTCACCAAGGAACTTAGCCCTAATTGCTCCTGCAAGTCACTCTGGCTAACAGTGTCTGCTAAATGACTCAAATGTAAATGTAATAATGTCTCCATTCATGAAGAGACGTCAACTAGGCCTGTCTGCATTTACAGCTACTAGACTAGAGCATGGGCTATAGCATGGGCGATAATGACAGAGCTTTAAGGTCAAGCTGAGGTCATGTTCCTCCTTTCTTTTAAAACATTCAATGATGTGAAATAATACTAACATCTGATTTTTTTCTGCATATAAACAGAAATAATTAATCTGAATGTATGTATTAGTTCCAGGAAATGAATGAAGGTGGTTTTGTCTCCTAGTAACATGAGAGGTATAATGACGTGGGGGCAAAATAATTCTTACTTATTTAGAATGTCTTCATCATCTTCATTCATTATTGTCTATTAAACAGCCAAACTATGTTTTAAGTGAGAAGTAGGCAGGCCGAAAAAGAAAGGAAATTCACATTAGCACCACAAGGCCTACTTCACCCAGGTTCTACCAAGGCCTTAAAGTTTGGTTAGCACCACAAGGCCTACTTCACCCAGGTTCTACCAAGGCCTTAAAGTTCGGTTATCGGCTTCACTCTACAATAAACACTTGGTTTTCTCTCATGTTTCTCTACATATCTCTGGATGCAGGTATGACTTTCAACACATACTGTAACCTCCATTCCACCAGTATGCATGTAGGACTGCTATACTGTTATCTTCCTCACGGTTTGCTATCACATGCTACAATGCTACAACCACGTGCTAACAATGCTACAAACACATGTAAATCACAACCACATGCTAACAACCACATGCAAATCACAACTACATTTTTTATCACATATCTATGATTCATTTATTCATTTATCAGAGCCATGAGTTTCTGTGTGAAAGTGTGTGTGGAATGTGTGTTCAAGCCGGGAGACTGAATCAATGATTCGATGGCCTCGAGGTAACCACGAAGAGACAATTTTCTGTTTAGACAAACGAACAACCACGCCCTATCCAAACAGCCATTACTTTATCACATTGTGTTCTACATAAATAAATCATAATGTGCCTTTGGTTGTATGTTGTATCTGTAAGTAAAGGCGTGTGGATAAAATGCCCAGGGACAGACGAGGAAGGCACGAGGGACACAACCACAGCGACACGATAAGAGAATATAAAACTTACCAGACAACAACAAAATACAAATTAATATCAGGATGGCCATTGCACTCTGCAGGATACTGATGGAAAACATGACGGAAAATGAACTAACAAAGTAGTTTGGTGCTTACTGTATACTGTGTCGTAAGCTCCTGAGCGAAGGGAAAAAATGAATGAGGCTTCAGACAAGGAAGAGCAGTTCTCCTTATTGCTGTATCATATCCGGGTCAGGGGTCAAGCATTCAACACAACGCTAGTAGTAGTATTTCACCATAACTGGTTGGTCATCGTCTTCGTCAGTCACTGTCTGAGATGTATGACTCACTGTGTCGTGTCTGTGGTGTCAAAGCTCTCTGTTTCTAATACAGTCTATTACCACCACGAAGGTGCTAGTCAGGTCACACTGTAGATAACAAGTTACGAAGATGCAGTACATAGCAGGTTTTGCTTTGTCAATAGGTCATAACCACCTGCTATGTCAATAGGTCATTACCATCTGCTTTGTCAATAGGTCATAACCACCTGCTTTGTCAATAGGTCATTACCACCTGCTTTGTCAATAGGTCATAACCACCTGCTTTGTCAATAGGTCATAACCACCTGCTATGTCAATAGGTCATTACCATCTGCTTTGTCAATAGGTCATAACCACCTGCTTTGTCAATAGGTCATAACCACCTGCTATGTCAATAGGTCATAACCACCTGCTTTGTCAATAGGTCATAACCACCTGCTTTGTCAATAGGTCATAACCACCTGCTTTGTCAATAGGTCATAATCACCTGCTTTGTCAATAGGTCATAACCACCTGCTTTGTCAATAGGTCATTACCACCTGCTTTGTAAACAGGTCATTACCATCTGCTTTGTAAACAGGTCATCTGCTTTGTAAATAGGTCATTACCATCTGCTTTGTAAATAGGTCATAACCACCTGCTTTGTCAATAGGTCATTACCACCTGCTTTGTCAATAGGTCATTACCATCTGCTTTGTAAACAGGTCATTACCATCTGCTTTGTAAACAGGTCATTACCATCTGCTTTGTAAACAGGTCATTACCATCTGCTTTGTAAACAGGTCATTACCATCTACTTTGTAAACAGGTCCTTACCATCTGCTTTGTAAACAGGTCATTCATTACCTGTTTGCATGGAGGATACTTCATAAAAACCCATTCCTGTCAGGAGGATCAGTGTCCTGCTCATCAAAGCACTGATCACAGGGAGCATAAAGGTTGACCTTACCAGACATGTCTCTCCCTCCTCTTGATAATAGGCATGTTTGACCCCATGTCCTGTCTGTGATCTCCTATGAGAAATGCCTGTCAGCCAAATGTTCGCTTCTCACAAGCAAATCGTGATCCTCCCTCCCCTCTTCATCTCAAACAACTCCCTCCCCTCCTCATCTCAAACAGCTCCTTCCCTCACAATTGGCCCAGCGTCGTCCGGGTTAGGGAGGATTTGGCCGGCAGGGATATCCTTGTCTCATCGCGCACTAGCGACTCCTGTGGCGGGCCGGGCGCAGTCCTCGCTGACCAGGTCGCCAGGTGTACGGTGTTTCCTCCGACACGTTGGTGCGGCTGGCTTCTGCGTTGGATGTGCATTGTGTCAAGAAGCAGTGCGGCTTGGTTGGGTTGTGTTTGGGAGGACGCATGGCTCTCGACCTTCGCCTCTCCCGAGTCCGTACGGGATGTGCAGCGATGAGACAAAACTGTAACTACCAATTGGATACGACGAAAAAGGCGGTCATTTAAAAAAAATAAAAAACAAAAAGCTCCCTCCCCTCCTCATCTCTAACAACTCCCTCTCTCTGGTTCACCTGATGCTGGAACCCCCCTTATAGAAACTTTACCTAATTACCTAATGACAATTACAACTGACTAATGACAAATATAAGATCTCTCTCTCTCCCCTCCCCAAGTGAAACAGTGAGGATAAGTAGCAACAACCCTGAACCTAAATCAGATCTGTGGTTGAAATGGTTTACTTCCTGTGTTTGTGTACGTTGACGTTGTAGAACCGGTTTAGTTACTGCAGTAGCATCATAGAGGAGTACTTGAAGATACATTAACATAGTATATAACATCTGAATAACTTAACAAATGTAATAGTTTATTAAGAGAAAACACACTTTAGTAGAAAACATATAAAACAATATATAAATTATACATCATGTGCAACAAGAGGATCATAATCCTACATTTAATTTCTAGTCAAGCTAATACACCATACGCATCATGACTCATCTGGGTCAGGTGATAGGAGCCGAATAGCAAGTTAACCAGTCAGGTTGAGGCACGATGTCCCCGACGATATCTCACTGTAAATACTGTTGTCTGCTTCTCTGTTATGAGGGGACCTGATGAAGCAACAGGTCTGTGACCACTGACTGTACACATGCAACGAGACTACAGAAAGAGGTTACGGTGAGAACATTCCATGTTGTGTATTTTATTTCCCATTAAATAAATCATTAAAATCTTGATAAACACAAACATAGGAGGAATATCCGTACCAAACTGTATTTTCAGGAGTTTGTCTGCCCCCTGGTTGAGTACAGAGAGAAATATGGTGTCTCTGTTGCCCTGGAAGAGGTGTTGAGTACAGAGAGAAATATGGTGTCTCTTGTTGCCCAAGAAGAGGTGTTGAGTACAGAGAGAAATATGGTGTCTCCTGTTGCCCAGGAAGAGGTGTTGAGTACAGAGAGAATGTAACGAACATCGTTGGGAGAAGGAGAGGATGACCAAGGTGCAGCGTGGTAAGTGTTCATTAACACTCCTCAAGAAGAGGTGTTGAGTATAGAAGAGGACCAAGGTGCAGCGTGGTAAGTGTTCATTAACACTCCTCAAGAAGAGGTGTTGAGTATAGAGGAGGACCAAGGTGCAGCGAGGTAAGTGTTCATTAACACTCCTCAAGAAGAGGTGTTGAGTATAGAGGAGGATCAAGGTGCAGCGTGGTAAGTGTTCATTAACACTCCTCAAGATGAGGAGGTCTTCACTGATTTTAGGTGAGAAGAGAAGTTTAATAGTCAAGAGCTCCTGTTTGTACCATAAAACTGTGATAATATGTAGAAGCCAGACAACATAGTTTAAATAAAGCCTTTAAAATCGATAGGTCAATATATCCCCAAGCAACCGGGAGAGAGTGTGAGGTCGGTTATACAAAACAGCAAACCAATCTGTGAGTAAAGCGACGCTGACACTCGAACCCAACAAGCCATGACTTCCCTTGGAATTTATTTATTTTACTAGGCAAGTAAGTCAGTTAAAAGTCAGTTAAGAACAAATTCTTATATACAATGACAGCCTACACCAACCAAACCCAGACAACGTTGGGCCAATTGTGCGCCACACAGCCAGTTGTGACACAGCCTGGATTCGAACCAGGGTGTCTGTAGTGACACCTCTTGCACTGAGAGGCAGTGCCTTAGACCGCTGCACCACACAGGCCAGTTGTGATACAGCCAGGATTCGAACCAGGGTGTCTGTAGTGACACCTCTTAGACCGCTGCGCCACACGGCAGCCCATAAGAACAACAAAGAACAACTTGGAGAGTACAATCATTGGATAATAAAGTAGATGAACTACGATCACGTGTATGCTACCAACTTATTTTCCACAGTCGTGGCCGAATGACAACATGAATAACACACAGCTGGCATACAGCAGCCTCTGGCAAGACAAGGGGTGGCGCTCTGTGTATATTTGTAAACAACAGCTGGTGCATGAAATCTAATAGTAAGTTGCTTGCCTGAGGTAGAGTATCTAATGATAAGCGTTACACCACACTATTTACCAAGAGAGTTTTCATCTATATTCTTTGTAGCTGTCTATTTACCACCACAAACCGATGCTGGCACTAAGACCGCACTCAATGAGCTGTTTACGGCCATAAGCAAACAGGAAGACGCTCATCCAGAGGTGGAGCTCCTAGTGGCCGGGGACTTTAATGCAGGGAAACTTAAATCCATTGTACCAATTTTTTTCCCAGCATGTTAAATGTGCAACCAGGGAGGAAAAAAACCTAGACCACCTTTACTCCACACAGAGAAGTGTACAAAGCTCTACCTCACCCTCCATTTGGCAAATCTGACCATAATTCTATCCTCCTGATTCCTGCTTACAAGCTAAAATTAAAGCAGGAAGCACCAGGTCAATAAAAAAGTGGTCAGATAAAGCAGATGCTAAGCTACAGGACTGTTTTGCTATCACAGACTGGAATATGTTCCGGGATTCTTCCGATGGCATTGAGGAGAACACCACATCAGTCATTGGCTTCATTAATAAGTGCATCGATGACATCATCCCCACAGTGACAGTACGTACATACCCCAACCAGAAGCCATGGATTACAGGCAACATCCGCACTGAGCTAAAGGGTAGAGCTGCCGCTTTCAAGGAGCGGGACTCTAAACCCTGAAGCTTATATGAAATCCCACTATGCCCTCCGTTGAACCATCAAACAGGCAAAGCATCAATACAGGACTAAGATTGAATTGTACTACACTGGCTCCGACGCTCCACGGATGTGGCAGGGCTAGCAAACTATTACAGGCTACAAAGCTAAGCACAGCCCCGAGCTGCCCAATGACATGAGCCTACCAGATGAGCTCAATTATTTATATGCTTGCTTCGAGGCAAGCAACACTGAAACATGCATGAGAGCATCAGCTGTTCCGGAAGACTGTGTGATCAAGGTAACAACACATCTGCCACGCTGATCCTCAACACGGGGGCCCCGTAGGGGTGCGTGATCAGTCCCCTCCTGTACTCCCTGTTCACTCATGACTGCATGGCCAGGCACAACACCAACACCCTCATTAAGTTTGTCAATGACACAACAGTGAGATGTGACAGCCTTTAGGTTGGAGGTCAGAGACCTGGCTGTGTGGTGTCAGGACAACAACCTCTCCCTCAACGTGATCAAGACAAAGGAGATGATTGTGGACTACAGGAAAAGGAGCACGTCCCCATTCTCATCGACGGGGCTGCAGTGGAGCAGGTTGAGAGCTTCAAGTTTCTTGGTGTCCACATCACCAACAAACTAACATGGTCCAAACACACCAAGGCAGTCGTGAAGAGGGCACAACAAAGCCTATTCCCACTCAGGAGAGTGAAAATATTTGGCATGGGTCCTCAGATCCTCAAAAGGTTCTTCAGCTGCACCATCGAGAGCATCCTGACTGGTTGCATCATTGCCTGGTATGACAACTGCTCGGCATCCAACCGCAGAGGGTAGTGTGTACGGCCCAGTGCATCACTGGGGCCAAGCTTCCTGCCTTCCAGGACCTCTATACCAGGCCGTTGCAGAGGAAGGCTCTAAAAATGTTCTACTCTCTGTTTATTTTACTCCCTGTTTATTATCTATGCGTCGTCACTTTAACCTACATGTTCATACTGTATTACCTCAACTAACCGGTGCCCCCGCACATTGACTCTGTACCAGTACCCCCTGTATATAGCCTCGCTACTGTTATTTTATTGCTGCTGTTTAATTATTTGTAACTTTTATTTGTACTTATCTTTTTTTTACTTAACACAATTTTTCTTACAATTGCATTATTGTTTAAGGGTTTGTAAGTTAGCGTTTCACTGTAAGGTCTACACCTGTTGTATTCGGCGCGTGTGACAAATACAATTTGATTTGATTTGAGATGAGATGACAAGATGAGGAAAAGACAAAGAACAACTTGGAGATGAGAGCAACAAGGAAGGATATCCAGGAAAACACAGCAAAAAGTAGATTTGTTAGAAAGGAAAGTAGAATATATTCTGTCAGATATGCATATACAGAAGGGCGTGTCTTGTTTGTTGCTCTCGTCTCAAATCGCATTCTGTCATTGCACCACACTACCACAAGGGGGCACAAATTGACGTAAATGAATGGAGGTGTTTTCAGTCTGAGAGTCTCTATTCTCTATTATATCTATACTATTTACCACAGTGTGAAAGAGGGATAGAGTCTCTATTCTCTATTATATCTATACTATTTACCACAGTGTGAAAGAGTGATAGAGTCTCTATTCTCTATTATATCTATACTATTTACCACAGTGTGAAAGAGGGATAGAGTCTCTATTTAAAGAGGGATAGAGCCTCTATATAAAGAGCGATAGAGCCTCTATATAAAGAGTGATAGAGCCTCTACATAAAGAGCGATAGAGCCTCTACATAAAGAGCGGTAGAGCCTCTATATAAAGGGCGGTAGAGCCTCTACATAAAGAGCGACAGAGCCTCTATATAAAGAGCGGTAGAGCCTCTATATAAAGAGCAGTAGAGCCTCTACATAAAGAGCGATAGAGCCTCTATATAAAGAGCGGTAGAGCCTCTATATAAAGGGCGGTAGAGCCTCTACATAGAGAGGGATAGAGTTTCTATATAAAGAGCGATAGAGCCTCTATATAAAGAGCGGTAGAGCCTCTATATAAAGAGTGATAGAGCCTCTATATAAAGAGGGATAGAGCCTCTACATAAAGAGTGATAGAGCCTCTATATAAAGAGGGATAGAGCCTCTACATAAAGAGCGATAGAGCCTCTATATAAAGAGTGATAGAGCCTCTATATAAAGAGTGATAGAGCCTCTATATAAAGAGCGTTAGAGCCTCTACATAAAGAGTGATAGAGCCTCTATATAAAGAGCGGTAGAGCCTCTATTTAAAGAGCGATAGAGCCTCTATATAAAGAGCGATAGAGCCTCTATTTAAAGGGCGATAGAGCCTCTATATAAAGAGCGATAGAGCCTCTACATCAAGAGTGATAGAGCCTCTATTTAAAGTGAGTTTCTGAAACATGGAAGCCTTCTTTGCTGATGTGAAGAAGAAACGGAATGAGAGTCCAGTGATTATTTGTCAGCATAAAGCTGAGTGACTCACTCATTCATGGCTTGTGATGTAAATAAATAAGTACCAACATTCTTTCTGACAGTGTTAAATATATAAATGTTTTGACTGTTTTGACCAAATGAATCTGCTCATGTTGTGTGTGTTCAATTATTTGTAACATTGTGGTTACAATGAACACCATTTCTAACTCAATATCACAGACCAGATTTGCCCCATGAAAAATACATCAAGCCTCATGTGTATTTTTTTGTATTAATCAAATTCAATAATATATTTGTACCAGATGCTTTAGCTGCTGTGTTTTTATTTACTGAAATATTTATTTATTTAGTAATGGACAGAAAACAAAACATGTTTTCAAACACTTGTTTTTCACAAGTTTACTGTAGCAGGTGTAGCCTATCATGCAAACAATGTTTCCAGAATGGCTATTAGCAGGACAATAGACTCTTCATACACCAATGTACTTACAAAATGGTCGTTTAATAGCCCTGCTACTGTAGGTGTGAACATCCCTCCAACTTACAATGTATTCGATGCTTAAGTACTCTAAAGTTTTCATTTCTAACTGAAAACCTCAAGCAACCGCATGATGTTGGATAAAGCATACAGTATACTGTACAGTATCTATTCATCAACATCTTTATGCTTTCGTTAAGAAAATAACAATAAAAAATACTTTCACAATGCAGAATTTTTTTTTTCAACTACAGTACATCTCGGAAACATTTTAGTTGCACTTCCCACCAGCTCCACGACGACGGGTAAAACCTTGCTGAGTAGATCAATGTATTTGTTGCATTGTTGTATCGTCAATTTCTCAAGCCAAAACGCCTTGATGGCTTTCACCAGTTCATCTTTGCTTGTAGGCTTGGCAGAGTTACGGATGAATGTTTTCAGTTGACAAGCCGGAGTCGCCTCTTCACTGTTGATGTTGAGACTGGTGTTTTGCGGGTACTATTTAATGAAGCTGCCAGTTGAGGACTTGTGAGGCGTCTGTTTCTCAAACTAGACACTCTAATGTACTTGTTCTCTTGCTCAGTTGTGCACCAGGGCCTCCCACTCCACTTTCTATTCTGGTTAGAGCCCATTTGTGCTGTTCTGCGAAGGGAGTAGTACACAGCGTTGTACGAGATCTTCAGTTTCTTGGCAATTTCTCGCATGGAATAGCCTTCATTTCTCAGAACAAGAATAGACTGACAAGTTTCAGAAGAAAGTTCTTTGTTTTGGGACATTTTGAGCCTGTAATCGAACCCCCAAATGCTGATGCTCCAGATACTCAACTAGTCTAAAGAAGGCCAGTTTTATTGCTTCTTTAATCAGAACAACAGTTTTCAGCTGTGCTAACATAATTGCAAAAGGATTTTGTAATGATCAATTAACCTTTTAAAATGATAAACTTGGATTAGCTAGCACAACGTACCATTGGAACACAGGAGTGATGGTTGCTGTTAATGGGCCTCTGTACGACTATACCATAAAAATCAGCCATTTCCAGCTACAATAGTCGTTTACAACATTATCAATGTCTACACTGTATTTTTGATCAATTTGATGCTATTTTAACTTCTTATGGGCAGGTGGGACGACGGTCTGCTTTATACTTATGGCCTATTGTAACCTGGAGTCACACCTTTCCAGTACTCCTCACACTGCCCCAAACTCCACCCTTAACTAATGAAGGCAACAAATTGTTGCTGACTGAAACTTCCAAAGTCATCCATTTGTTATAATAGGATTTGAAGAAATAGCCGCGTGTGGTCAACTATTTCAGAACTGTTTTGTGCTGCTCTGAGACAAGCTTGAGCAAAGATATTTTTATTTTCACTGAATATCCTTTTGGGCATTGGTTAGACTACAATTAGGGTGTGGAACTGTTAGGATTATTTTGCTCTTCACTCGCAGTCACTTAGTAGCCTAGGACTACTCCCGACCGGTCACGTTGTACAGCGCCATATTTTCCTAATATTAAAAACAGCCAAATGCATTCCTGAATTCAATCGCTTTAGCCAACATGTTGAGGTTAATTCAATGTTTAAATATCCAAGGCTCCCTTCGTTATTTAATTTTATAACAAAAATGCTTAAATGTATTTAAATACATGTATGACTAGTATGCTTTGTGATGACATGCACAAATGAATGAATGATTGATTGATATACGATATATTGAAGTAGGCCTTTATGCCAATAAGTAAGCTATGCTAAAACAGCTACAGTACACAGGACTCTTAGGTCTACAGCTCCATGTCATTTCAATGACTCAACTTCTCAAAGATACCCTCTGGTGGTCAAACAGGCATTAACTAGCATTAATGGCAACAATGGCTGACACTTAAATAACGTGCCATAGAATTCTGCGGCACCCTGCAAGCTGTGCTGCAGTATGACACAACTTTTAAAGGAAGAACCACTGTAACTGGCGAAATAAAGGAAACACCAACATAAAGTGTGTTAATA
Source organism: Salvelinus alpinus (assembly GCF_045679555.1). Classification (NCBI taxonomy): domain Eukaryota; kingdom Metazoa; phylum Chordata; class Actinopteri; order Salmoniformes; family Salmonidae; genus Salvelinus; species Salvelinus alpinus. Next base: position 9,782,017 of record NC_092105.1, on the reverse strand, counting down.
GGGCGTTGGGCCACCACGAGCCGCCAGAACAGCTTCAATACACCTTGGCATAGATTCTGGAACTCTGTTGATGCTGGTGGAAAAGTGCTGTCTCAGGCACCGCTCCACAATATCCCATAAATGATCACATCAAATGAAACGATATTGGTCACATA